>NC_060122.1:176705324-177008354 GCF_021461395.2 Schistocerca americana | reverse complement strand
ATAAAATTGCTATTTTTGTGTATTTAACTGACAGTGATAAGGCATGACGGGTGCTGCGAAGCACGTAGTATTCTGAAATCTAAATCTACACCAAGTTTATGTGTGGAATCTTACGACAAACGTGAGTTTCAAATCAGTATTGCACAACATGTCAGATATCCTTTTATACAGCAGTGAAAGTCTAGGTCAGAGAAGTGATGCAGTCGTTGTCTTCGATTATCTGCGTAATGAAATTTTAATTGACAGCCAATGCCCATTCTTGAATGACGTGTCTGCTACGACAGCTAGGTCATCAGTTGGAGCTAGAGGTAATGAAGGTAGCCTTCACTGGATACCGAAGTTTAGATGTATATTATTTGAACTAGCGGGTCTCTCAGAGCCGTTGTTCAGATGCCACTATCACGTAACGCCAATCAACGAAGTTGTTTGAAATAGAAGTTGAAGTGGTTACGACATAAGAAATAAATATTTTTTTAAAACGAATGTGATTGAAACTGTTGGGTTTCAAGTTATGGTACTGAAAAACCTGTTCAAGATGCAATTAAAAGACATTCAAAACCCACAGTTGACGCAAAAGAGATGAATACAATGTAATGTGACGCAATTGATGTAAGCGTGCTATAAAATCTGCAGGCAGTTTTTTTTCTGTTTGGTCATTCCTGGGTGGAGGCATGACTGAATAACTTTTCCCAGCCTACACATAGTCTGCCGAGAACCATAAGCGTGCGTCCACGCATACATATTACGTCATTAAAAGTTAACTTGAGCATAACGCCTCGTTAAGTTTCGCGCGCACGAGATAACACATTTTGAGCACCGTTGGGACAGGAGTTGTAATTAACGACACTGTTTCGACACTGTGACACACTGTAACGAGCGCTGCTCGTGATGTCTCACAATGCCTTTTCTTGTGAGTGTGAGAAATTCGTTTGCGGTCGTCTGTGTTTTCAATCTGTAGACTACTTAACCCACTAGATGTGGGTGCATCAGGGATCAAGAAACTACTCATCATCATCATCATCATCATCATCATCATTTATCATCATCATCATTTAAGACTGATTATGCCTTTCAGCGTTCAGTCTGAAGCATAGCCCCCCCTATACAGTTCCTCAATGATCCCCTATTCAGTGCTAACATTGGTGCCTCTTCTGATGTTAAACCTATTACTTCAAAATCATTCTTAACCGAATCCAAGTACCTTCTCCTCGGTCTGCCCCGACTCCTCCTACCCTCTACTGCTGAATCCATGAGTCTCTTGGGTAACCTTGCTTCCCCCATGTGTGTAACATGACCCCACCATCTAAGCCTGTTCGCCCTGACTGCTATATCTATAGAGTTCATTCCCAGTTTTTCTTTGATTTCCTCATTGTGGACACCCTCCTGCCATTGTTCCTATCTACTAGTACCTGCAATCATCCTAGCTACTTTCATATCCATAACCTCAACCTTGTTGATAAGGTAACCTGAATCCACCCAGCTTTCGCTCCCATACAACAAAGTTGGTCGAAAGATTGAACGGTGCACAGATAACTTAGTCTTGGTACTGACTTCCTTCTTGCAGAAGACAGTAGATCGTAGCTGAGCGCTCACTGCATTAGCTTTGCTACACCTCGCTTCCAGTTCTTTCACTATGTTGCCATCCTGTGAGAATATGCATCCTAAGTACTTGAAACCGTCCACCTGTTCTAACTTTGTTCCTCCTATTTGGCACTCAATCCGTTTATATTTCTTTCCCACTGACATTACTTTCGTTTTGGAGATGCTCATCTTCATACCATAGTCCTTACATTTCTGATCTAACTCTGAAATATTGCTTTGCAAACTTTCAATCGAATCTGCCATCACAACTAAGTCATCCGCTTATGCAAGACTGCTTATTTTGTGTTCACATATCTTAATCTCACCCAGCCAGTCTATTGTTTTCAACATATGATCCATAAACAATATGAACAACAGTGGAGACAGGTTGCAGCCTTGTCTTACCCCTGAAACTACTCTGAGCCATGAACTCAATTTACCGTCAACTCTAACTGCTGCCTGACTCTCCATGTAAAGACCTTTAATTGCTTGTAAAAGTTTGCCTCCTATTCCATAATCTTGTAGAACAGACAATAACTTCCTCCTAGGAACCCGGTCATACGCCTTTTCTAGATCTATAAAGCATAGACACAATTCCCTGTTCCACTCATAACACTTCTCCATTATTTGCCGTAAGCTAAAGATCTGGTCCTGACAACCTCTAAGAGGCCTAAACCCACACTGATTTTCATCCAATTGGTCCTCAACTAATACTCGCATTTTCCTTTCAACAATAACTGAGAAGATTTTACCCACAACTCTGATTAAAGAGATACCTCTGTAGTTGTTACAATCTCTTCTGTTTCCATGTTTAAAGATTGGTGTGATTACTGCTTTTGTCCAGTCTGATGGAACCTGTCCCAACTCCCAGGCCATTTCAATAATACTGTGTAGCCATTTAAGACCTGACATTCCACTGTATTTGATGAGTTCCGACTTAATTTCATCCACCCCAGCCGCTTTATTGCACTGCAATCTATTGACCATTTTTTCCACTTCCTCAAATGTGATCCTATTTCCATCATCATTCCTATCCCATTCTACCTCGAAATCTGAAACATTACTGATCGCATTTTCACCTACATTGAGCAACTCTTCAAAATATTCCCTCCATCTGCCCAAGGCATCCACAGGAGTCACCAGCAGTTTTCCTGACCTGTCCAAAATACTTGTCATTTCCTTCTTACCTCCCTTTCGAAGACTGCTAATTACACTCCAGAATGGTTTTCCAGCTGCTTGACCCATAGTCTTCAACCTGTTTCCAAAGTCTTCCCACGATTTCTTCTTGGATGCTGAAATTATCTGTTTGGCTTTGTTTCTTTCTTCAACATAACTTTCTCTGTCTACCTGGGTTCTGGTATGTAGGCATTTTTGATACGCCTTCTTTTTCCTTTTAGAGGCTGCCTTGACTGTGTCATTCCACCAAGCTGTTTGCTTCATCCTACTTCTACACACTATTGTTCCAAGACATTCTTTAGCCACTTCTAGTACTGTGTCCCTGTACCTTGTCCATTCCTTTTCCAATGACTGTAATTGACTACATTCAACTAACTGGTACCTTTCTCAGATTGCTGTTATGTACTTGTGCCTGATTTTCTTATCCTGAAGTTTCTCCTCTCTTATCCTCCTACATATGGACCTGACCTCCTGCACTTTCGGCCTCAAATTCCCAATTTCACTGCAGATTAAATAATTATCAGTGTCATCAAAGAATCCCTTGAATTCACGTGTGTCCCTCACAGCCTTCCTGAATTCCTGATCTGTTATTATATAGTCAATGACAGATCTGGTTCCCCTGCCTTCCCAAGTATACCGGTGAATGTTCTTATGTTTAAAAAAGGAGTTTGTGATTACTAAGCCCATACTGGCACAGAAATCCAAGAGTTGTTTCCCGTTCCTGTTGCCCTCCATATCCTCTCCAAATTTACCCATAACCTTTTCATACCCTTCTGTTCGATTTCCAATCCTGGCGTTAAAATCACCCATGAGGAGAACACTGTCCTTGTCCTGTACTCTAACAACTACATCACTGAGTGCCTCATAAAAACTATCCATCTTATCTTGATCTGTCCCTTCACAATGCGAATATACTGACACAATCCTAATTTTCTTGCTAGACACTGTCAAATCTATCCACATCAGTCGTTCGTTTACATACCTTATTGCAACTTCGCTGGGTTCCATTTCATTCCTGATGTAAGGCCCTACACCCAATTGTGCTATTCCTACTTTGACTCCTGAATGGTAGACCTTGTATTCTCCCACTTCCTCTTCTTTCTCACCCCTTACCCGAATGTCACTAACAGCTAAAACATCCAGCCCCATCTTACTTGCAGCCTCTGCCAGATCTACCTTCTTCCCAGAGTAGCCCCCATTGATATTAATAGCTCCCCATCTCATTACCATTTGTTTGCCGAGTCGTATCTTAGGAGTCCCTGGTTTGTCAGTTAGAGGTGGGACTCCGTCACCTCCAAAGGTCCGAGGCATTTTGCTCTGATTGTTGCCAGCATCAAATTTAAAGTACCAGGGAAGCAGGTTGCTAGCCTTACTTGCCCCGAGTCCCATTGGGTTTTACCCCTAACGGCTGAGGGACTAACCGGTGGATTTGGTAGTCTTTGCCGTATGAGCACAAAGGTGACCACGACTCAGAATCTGTCCGAGATGCCCAGCCTTATTCCAAAGTAACTGGTATCCCGACTGTCGGGACCACTTACTTGGCCACTCATACGTTGCCCGTGGTTCATGAACTAGGACATGACTACAGGAACCCACACCATGAACCACCAAGAAACTACTGTGGCTTACAAATTTACGAGTATCGTATCTTTGACACAAATAAAAAAAAAAAGGAAAATATGAATCTTCTTCTGGAATTCATAAATGCATCCACAACGGTATAGGTGAAATCGAGACTAAGAAACTGTGGCAAGACACTTGGGGTCTATGAAGCCGAGAAACGGCCTCAAATTGGCCTACGAGAACAGTCTAAGCTACAGCGCTTTTGCACCATTAGTGGCTTTAGCTAACATCGTCTTTGAATATCAAAAACCCATATATTTCACCTTAAAATATTGTGAATTTTAATACCGGGAAATTAAGAATGGAATCTTTTTGTTTCCTTGACCCTATTACTACGAATTTACTGTGCATGTAAAGGCTAAATTAAGATTGAAAACTAACGTAATTAGTTTTCACGTACAAAAGTTTTTTCTATCGTTATGCTCACGACAAACTTTAAATTAATAATGCTAACGCAATATCCGACTGAGCCGTTGGCGTAGGAGAGCGAGAGGATAATGAAAATCTCTCGCGTTGTGCATGCGCTGTGGTTTAGGTAGCTTGTGCAAGCCATTATAAGGTTGTTTCTCAGCTTGATGGACTGCAAGTATCTTGTACCAAATTATTAGCCCCAACTTCGATCACATCCCTGTGGTACGTAATAAACCGTTATCGTTTATACCAAATGGCTCTGAGCACTATGGGACTTACCATCTGTGGTCATCAGTCGCCTAGAACTTAGAACTACTTAAACCTAACTAACCTAAGGACATCACACACATCCATGCCCGAGGCAGGATTCGAACCTGCGACCGTAGCAGCCGCGTGGTTCCGGACTGCGCGCCTAGAACCGCGAGACCACCGCGGCCGGCCATCGTTTATACCGTGTGTATAATGGTCTGGTTGATAACGTCGAAATCTTCACGAGGCCTTTCTTTTTTTTCTTGACAACAGGACTGTGGTAACGCTAGACGGCTTTAGTGCAGTGGTTTACAGGCTGGCAATAATTACTCCCTGAAGGTTGTTATTAAATTTTCTGAGGGGTAATAACAATTATCAGGAGAAAGAATACTGGCGTTCTTCTGATCGGAGCGTGGAATGTCAGATCCCTTAATCGGGCAGGTAGGTTAGAAAATTTGAAAAGGGAAATGGATAGGTTAACGTTAGGTATAGTGGTAATTAGTGAAGTTCGGTGGCAGGAGGAACAAGACTTTTGGTCAGGTGAGTACAGGGTTATAAATACAAAATCAAATAGGGGTGAAGCAGGAGTAGGTTTAATAATGAATAAAAAAAATAGGAGTGCGGGTGAGATACTACAAACAGCATAGTGAACGCATTATTGTGGCCAAGATACACACGAAGCCCACGTCTACTACGGTAGTACAAGTTTTTATGCCAACTAGCTCTGCAGATGATGAAATTGATGAAATGTATGACGAGATAAAAGAAATTATTCAGGTAGTGAAGGGAGACGAAAATTTAATATAGTCATGGGTGATTGGAATTCGAGAGTCGGAAAAGGAAGAGAAGGAAACATAGTAGGTGAATATGGACTGGGGCCAAGAAATGAAAGAGGAAGCCGCCTGGTAGAAATTTGCGCAGAGCATAACTTAATCATAGCTAACACTTGGTTCAAGAATCGTGAAAGAAGGTTGTATACACGGAAGAACCCTGGAGATACTAGAAGGTGTCAGATAGATTATATAATGGTAAGACAGAGATTTAGGAACTAGGTTTTTAATTGTAAGACATTTCCAGGGGCAGAAGTGAACTCTGACCACAATCTATTGGTTATGAACTGTAGATTAAAACTGAAAAAACTGCAAAAAGGTTGGAATTTAAGGAGATGGTATCTGGATAAACTGAAAGAACCACAGGTTGTACAGAGTTTCAGGTAGAGCATAAGGGGACATTTGACCGGAATGGAGAAAAGAAATACAGTAGGTGAAGAATGGGTAGCTTTGAGGGATGAAACAGTGAAGGCAGCAGAGGATCAAATGGGTAAAAAGACGAGGGCTAGTAGAAACCCTTCGGTAACTGAAGAAATATTGAACTTAATTGATGAAAGGAGAAAATATAAAAATGCAGTAAATGAAGCAGGCAAAAAGGAATACAAACGTCTCAAAAATGAGATCGACAGGAAGTGCTAAATGGCTAAGCAGGGATGGCTAGAGGACAAATCTAAGGATGTAGAGGCTTATGTCACTAGGGGTAAGATGGACACAGTCTACAGGAAAACTAAAGAGACCTTTGGAGAAAGGAGAACCACTTGCATGAATATCAAGAGCTTTGATGGAAACATTGTTTTAAGCAAAGAAGGGGAAGCAGAAAGGTGGAAGGAGTATATAAAGGGTCTATACAAGGGCGATGTACTTGAGGACAATATTATGGAAATGGAAGAGGATGTAGATGAAGATGAAATGGGAGATGAAGAGTTCGACAGAACACTGAAAGACCTAAGTCGAAACAAGGCCCCAGGAATAGAAAACATTCCATTAGAACTACTGACGGCCTTGGGAGAGCCAGTCCTGACAAAACTCTACCACTTGGTGAGCAAGATGTATGAGACAGGCGAAATTCCCTCAGACTTCAAGAAGAATATAATAATTCCAATCCCAAAGAAAGCAGGTGTTGACAGATGTGAAAATTACCGAACTATCAGTTTAATAAGTCACAGCTGCAAAATGTTAACGCGAATTCTTTACAGACGAATGGAAAAACTGATAGAAGCCGACCTCGGGGAAGATCAGTTTTGATTCCGTAGAAATGTTGGAACACGTGAGGCAATACTGACACTACGACTTATCATAGAAGAAAGATTAAGGAAAGGCAAATCTACGTTTCTAGCATTTGTAGACATTGAGAAAGCTTTTGACAATGTTGATTGGAATACTCTCAAATTCTGAAGTATGCAGGGGTAAAATACAGAGAGCGAAAGGCTATTTGCAATTTGTACAGAAAGCAGATGGCAGTTACAAGGGTCGAGGGGTATGAAAGAGACGCAGTGGTTGGGAAGGGAGTGAGACAGGGTTGTAGCCTATCCCCGATGTTATTCAATCTGTATATTGAGCAAGCAATAAAGGAAGGAAAACAAAAATTCAGAGTAGGTATTAAAATCCATGGAGAAGAAATAAAAACTTTGAGGTTCGCCGATGACATTGTAATTCTGTCAGAGACAGCAAAGGACTTGGAAGAGCAGCTGAACGGAATGGACAGTGTCTTGAAAGGAGTGTATAAGATGAACATCAACAAAAGCAAAACGAGGATCATGGAATGTAGTTGAATTAAGTCGGGTGATGCTGAGGATATTAGATAAGGAAATGAGACACTGAAAATAGTAAAGGAGTTTTGCTATTTGGGGAGCAAAATAACTGATGATGATCGAAGTAGAGAGGATATAAAATGTAGAATGACAATGGCATGGAAAGAGATTCTGAAGAAGAAAAGTTAGTTAACATCGGGTATAGATTTAAATGTCAGGAAGTCGTTTCTGAAAGTATTTGTATGGAGTGTAGCCATGTATGGATGTGAAACGTGGACGATAAATAGTTTAGACAAGAAGAGAATAGAAGCTTTCGAAATGTGGTGCTACAGAAGAATGCTGAAGATTAGATGGGTAGATCACATAACTAATGAGGAGGTATTGAATAGAATTGGGGAGAAGAGGAGCTTGTGGCACATCTTGACTAGAAGAAGGGATCGGTTGGTAGGACATGTTCTGAGACATCGAGGGATCACCAATTTAATATTGGAGGGCAGCGTGGAGGGTAAAAATCGTAGAGGGAGACCAAGAGATGAATACACTAAGCAGATTCAGAAGGATGTAGGCTGCAGTAGGTACTGGGAGATGAAGAAGCTTGCACAGGATAGAGTAGCATGGAGAGCTGCATCAAACCAGTCTCAGGACTGAAGACCACAACAACAACAATAAGAAACGATCCGATTCTGCTTCAGTCACGAAACTACATTATTTTCAAAAGCTCATTACTACTATCACGATACTGTAAGACCCTAATATTGATTGTATAAGCTATCAGTAATTACTCAGCAGCATTAATGGGGTTGAGGCTACACATTCCCCACATTATTCACTCACTATAATCATAGTGTTTGCTTTGTCCGGTACATCGTGAGACATATACGTATCAAATGATAAGAGTCTCAAAGAATCAAAGAAATGTCTTCTCAAAGTTGTAGTTGCAGTAGTCCAGAAATTACATCATTACTCGCTACGAAGCACATAAATGAATTAATTGACAGTATGACACAGCAGTAGCTGCATAAGGGCTACTACAGTGTTGCACACAATTTTGTTATTATTATTATTATTAGTGGGTGTGATCAGTCACAAAGCATTAACAGCCTGAAGTTTTCCAATTTCTGCCAGTTTAGAAGGAAGGAGTGCCGCAATAATGTGATTTTCTAACAGTAAGTATCCTGCACATGTTTTAATTTTGTTGATTTTAAGTGGGGTTGCGGTGTTCACGTCAAGAAACTGCCGCATCGGAGAGGAGTAATGCAGGGGACGCATGTTATGTAACAAGTATCTACCCTCACTGTGTGTTCTTAGCTTTCATATCGGAGAAGGGATGTGGGTGGCACTTGCGATGCACGACGAAGTCTTTCGTTGTTCATTGTTACACATACGCGTAGACAAACGAAATATCATTCGTCTTTCATCATTTTAAAAATTAAACTGTTCCAAGAAAATTCTTTCATTCGTCAGTCTAGTTGATGCTAACGTTGGCGATAATGTGATGTGTGTGTGTATCTAGGGGGTAAGGAGGGGGGTGGGCGGCAACAGACGGCAAGGAGTGGGGAGTGCGGGGGTACCAGCCATTGTATAATTGCACTCAGGGATAACGGTCTAAGAAAGGTTGGCAATCACTGATATAGTGTAATCCAGGAAGACTAGATGAGAATCGGTGATTGGTGCAAGAACTGGCTGTTGTCCCCGAATGTGCTTAAATAGTCGAAGAGATTCATTATTATTCGCTTAATCTGTTGGTGAATAATCACTGCAAAAAGCATCAATCACAAAACACTTTGAAGTAATCATGCGGATATACCTAAGGTGGGATAACAATACGAAGATCGTTGTTATAGAAGGAGACATTCGGATGAGTTTCATTGGAAGAATTATAAGGAAACGCAGTCTATTAACGAAAGAAGTATCTTACAAAACACTCTTTCGACCGATTCATGGGTCGGGCGCTTACCAGATACGATTGACAGAAGAGGTATGGAGGATCTGACGAAAACGGGCAAGTTTCGTCACGGGATCGTTTAGTCGGCGTGAGAGCGTTACGGAGATGCTCAACAGATCAAGTGTCAGACCAAGAGAGGCGTTGTGTATCACGGAGATAATCACTGTGCAAATTGTGACAACATATTCGAAGAAGAGTAGAGAAATGTGTTCCTTTCTCCTGCTTATGTCTCGTGAAACGACCACCTTATGAAAATCTTAAATATTATAGCTCGTTGTAGCTCATACAGAATTTTAGAGACTGTTATTCTCGAGCAACATTCGCCATGGGGGGAAAATAATGATGGTGCCAAATGTACTGTACAGCATCCGTCGTGAGGTGGTTTGCACAGTGTAGGTGTAGAAGTACACTCATGTTCAGAAAGAAACAGAACACCTTCAACGACTAGAGACAGGACGTTCATACTTGGAGGTCATGTACATTAGTATGTTGTGCAGGAATGATGGTCATTTCAAACACGACGGCCAGTGCGTTCAAGGTCAACATTGATATGGCGGTCAATGCAACCTGCCGGTAAGATGCGCCTGCGGCTCTCGTTGTAGCTGTAAACCGAAGGCAACGGATCAGTGCGACTTCAGCAGACGTGCAGGATGGCTCACAGACGTATGCGCGAACCGTACCGTCAAATCAAAGAGTTTGAAGGAGGGCGCATTACTGGCATGAGAGAATGTGATGCATCTGTCCGAGAAACTTCTGCTCGTGTAGAACGAAGTGTTTCGTAACGAGTCTCGAACCACCCATACCACAATCAAAGAAGACCGGCACATCATCCCAATGGTATTGCAGAACAGATATGCATCATCCTCATTTCTGGTGCAACAATGGAGCAGTGGAAATAAGGGGTGACAGTCCGTCTCCGTTTATTATGGCATGGGTTACGTGCGCGTAGCCACTTCTTCGCCTACATTGTCAGGGAGTGTGTGTGCACCACTGATGCTCTACATCGATGTTTCTTAAACTGTGCTCTGCAGAATGCTGCTGTTCAGTGGAGATCATTCTAAGCTTCCTTGAAACTTACATGCCATTTCTCACATTTTTCGTTACATAAAAAAATGAAACTAATGTTTTTACAAAATTAGGAAAAGTAATAACTAAATCTTGTGTCTACGTGTTTGTATGGTTGTGTCAATGAACATGATAAATTTCTGAGACTGTAGTGTAATTGGATGGATGGAATCACTCACCGAGTGGTGGCAGGGGGAAATATATACAAAGAGGATGACACGCGTAAAGCTGAAATACTAAACACCTTTTTCCAAAGCTGTTTCACAGAGGAAGACCGCACTGCAGTTCCTTCTCTAAATCCTCGCACAAACGAAAAAATGGCTGACATCGAAATAAGTGTCCAAGGAATAGAAAAGCAACTGGAATCACTCAATAGAGGAAAGTCCACTGGACCTGACGGGATACCAATTCTATTCTACACAGAGTACGCGAAAGAACTTGCCCCCCTTCTAACAGCCGTGTACCGCACGTCTCTAGAGGAACGGAGGGTTCCAAATGATTGGAAAAGAGCACAGGTAGTCCCAGTCTTCAAGAAGGGTCGTCGAGCAGATGCGCAAAACTATAGACCTATATCTCTGACATCGATCTGTTGTAGAATTTTAGAACATGTTTTTTGCTCGAGTATCATGTCGTTTTTGGAAACCCAGAATCTACTATGTAGGAATCAACATGGATTCCGGAAACAGCGATCGTGTGAGATCCAACTCGCCTTATTTGTTCATGAGACCCAGAAAATATTAGATACGGGCTCCCAGGTAGATGCTATTTTTCTTGACTTCTGGAAGGCGTTCGATACAGTTCCGCACTGTCGCCTGATAAACAAAGTAAGAGCCTACGGAATATCAGACCAGCTGTGTGGCTGGATTGAAGAGTTTTTAGCAAACAGAACACAGCATGTTGTTATCAATGGAGAGACGTCTACAGACGTTAAAGTAACCTCTGGCGTGCCACAGGGGAGTGTTATGGGACCATTGCTTTTCACAATATATATAAATGACCTAGTAGATAGTGTCGGAAGTTCCATGCGGCTTTTCGCGGATGATGCTGTAGTATACAGAGAAGTTGCAGCATTAGAAAATTGTAGCGAAATGCAGGAAGATCTGCAGCGGTAAGGCACTTGGTGCAGGGAGTGGCAACTGTCCCTTAACATAGACAAATGTAATGTATTGCGAATACATAGAAAGACGGATCCTTTATTGTATGATTATATGATAGCGGAACAAACACTGGTAGCAGTTACTTCTGTAAAATATCTGGGAGTATGCGTGCGGAACGATTTGAAGTGGAATGATCATATAAAATTAATTGTTGGTAAGGCGGGTACCAGGTTGAGATTCATTGGGAGAGTGCTTAGAAAATATAGTCCATCAACAAGGGAGGTGGCTTACAAAACACTTGTTCGACCTATACTTGAGTATTGCTCATCAGTGTGGGATCCGTACCAGATCGGTTTGACAGAGGAGATAGAGAAGATCCAAAGAAGAGCGGCGCGTTTCGTCACATGGTTATTTAGTAACCGTGATAGCGTTACGGAGATGTTTAATAAACTCAAGTGGCAGACTCTGCAAGAGAGGCGCTCTGCATCGCGGTGTAGATTGCTCGTCAGGTTTCGAGAGGGTGCGTTTCTGGATGAGGTATCGAATATATTGCTTCCCCCTACTTATACCTCCCGAGGAGATCACGAATGTAAAATTAGAGAGATTAGAGCGCGCACGGAGGCTTTCAGACAGTCGTTCTTCCCGCGAACCATACGCGACTGGAACAGGAAAGGGAGGTAATGACAGTGGCACGTAAAGTACCCTCCGCCACAGACCGTTGGGTGGCTTGCGGAGTATAAATGTAGATGTAGATGTAGATGCACCTTCTACGAATGTACAGAAACTCGGTAGACGGCAATGGTGTATGGAACGACATCACTAAGGTCAGGAATGGAATCAGATAGTATTCGGACGAATCTGGGTTCCGTTTCTTTGATAATGATGGCCGCAGTTTGAGTCGCCGCAGACAGGCGGGGTGACATTCGCAAAAGACATACAGCGCCAATTCAAGGCCTCACGGTGTTGGTGCTGTAGGGTACTACAAAAATCACATGACCATTGTGACCTACGTAAAACACATTCAGCGACCCGTAGCCATATCCTTTCTGCGCAGCACCCTGGACGCCAATTCTCAAGACGGCACGACTCCATGTTGCTGCACGAACATGTGCGTTCTTCGTGTCGCAGGATGTCAGCCTTTTGCCCAGACCCTCCACATCACTAGATCTGTCCCCCATCGAAAATATGTGGGATATGGTGAAACGATGGCTGCAGCGTTGTGATTCAATTCCAACCAACAGAGATGAACTTTCGAGCCATGTGAATGCAGTATGGATGAATATACCACAGGAACCCATTCGCGCAACATACGCTCCGATGCCATCAGGCATGGAACAAGTTATCAGGCCCCATGGCAGATACGGTACCTATTAGGCAACTGAAAGCATGCTGAACCGAGGTGACTGAAATGCTAACCAGTTCCGCAGGACATTCTAATGTCCTGTGAATATGAACGTCTTCTCTACAGTTGTTAAAGGTGTTCCGGTCATTTGAAAGTGAGTGTAGATATTCTGGTCATCTTTTTTCGTGTAATGGAAATATTTTAAAAAAATATGTGTTTGATGATTGTAAATGTTATTCTTTCTTAGATACGGACCAACTGTATAATATTAAAAAATATATACACAGTCCCATCATATTACTGCGACTGCCACCTACGATCGACGTCAACTGCAAAAATCACTCTCATATTGCAGGTGGTGTGTACAAGAAGCACTTGCAGTCGTTGTCGTAATGCGAAAACGGATCGATTTTTCTGGCGTCCAAAAGGGCTTCGTCATTGGCTTTGGGGCCAATGGTGGAAGCATTTACGAAACGTCTAAGTTTGTAATCTGTTTGTGTGTGACCGAGGTTAAGGCATACCGGGCCTGACAAAGTGGCTCTATGCAAAACGTGCTAAGAGGCAGCTGTGGTTTGCCACGGGCACGGGCCACGGGGCGTAGAGGGGTGGACGAGGGTTGCCGATATGTGAACGGGCGAGTAGGCGTGCAAGTGTCGAGCAACTGACCGCCAGATGAACAGGGGACTACTAGCAGTATCTCCTGAACGACAGTTCAGCGAAAGTTGTTGCATATGGGACTCCGCACACCCGGCTGGTTCATGCTCCCAAGTTGTTCAATGGCGACGAAAGCTGAAATTTGTAGTCCTGTACCACAACTGGACGCTCACTGAGTGATGACAGGTGGCATTTTCCGATGAATCACGTTTTCGTTCCGTCAGACAGATGGCTGTTGGCGCGCATGACACGAAACGTTTGAAAGGAAAGGCTGCAGCCAGACGGAGGGTGTGTTATGGACTGAGGAAAGTTTTCGTTCTTTTATCTGGGTGATCTCGTTATTCAGAAAGGCACACTGCATCAACACGAGTATATACCTACCCTTGGGACCATTTCCACCCCCCATATGGAGTTTTTCTTCGGCAGGATGGCATCTACCAGCTGGACAATTCAATGATTGTCACACAGCTCGCAGTGTATGTTCGTTGTTTGAAGAGCACCAGGATGAGGTTACTGTTCGCCCCTGGGCACCAAACTTCCCCCCGATTTAAACCCAATCGACAACCTGCGAGTCCATCTGGATCTGGATGCCAGTGGCATGCATCCTGAACCGAGAAACCTACACCACATCACACTACGCAAGCCACCTAATGGTGTGTGGCGGAGAGTACTTTTTCTACCACTAACTTAGCCTTGTTGCACTCACGAACAGCGCGTGGGAAGAATGATTGCCGGTAAACCTCTGTATTGGTTCTGATTTCTAGAATTTCCTCAAAAAATGTTCAAATATGTGTGAAATATTATGGGACTTAACTCCTGAGGTCATCAGTCCCTAAGCGTACACACTATTTAACTTAAATTATCCTAAGGACAAACACACACGCCCATGCCCGAGGTAGGATTCGAACCTCCGCCGGGACCAGCCTCACAGTCCATGACTGCAGCGCCCAAGACCGCTCGGCTGATCCCGCGCGGCTCGAATTTCCTCCTCTAGATCATTACGCGAGACGTATTTGGGGAGAAGTAATATATTGTTCTTCTCTTCACGAAAAGTCCTCTCTCCAAATTTCGATAGTAAATCTCTCCGTGGTGCATAGTGCCTCTCTTGTAACGTCCGCCAACAGAGTTTGTTGAGCATCTCCGTAACGCTCTCGCGCCTACTAAACGACCCTGTGACGAAACATACTGCCCTTCATTGGATCTTCTCTCTCTCTTCTATCTGGTATGAATCACAGGTAGATGAACAATACTCAAAATTCGATCGAACAAGCGCCTTAAAAGCCACTTCCTTCGTGGATGAGTTACATTTCTTTAAGATTCCTCCTATGGATCTGAGTCTGGCATCTCTTTTTCCCATTATTTGTTTTATATGATCATTCCACTTAACGTCGTTATGGATAGTTACTCTAGATATTGTATTCAAGATACTCGTTTCAGTTGTTTTTCCATCAGAGTAAAGAAAAGGCGAGAATTTAAATTCTGGAGGAAAAAACTTCTATGAAACCTCTGTGTTAACCAATTTCTTTCAGCTTGGTGGACAAATTACACGATCAGAGAGCGTATCTCACATTCAATTTCTGTAAATAAACTGTCATGTATGTGTGTATAACAAACATCTCAGACACGTGAAATAACATTAGAGAATACAATCTTTCACGCCATTGGCTCACATGTTGGAAGTAACACAATCATTTTACATTCGACAACAGCAAGCTATAATTCAATATGACGCAGCTGTTTTATACTCTATGGCAGACCCCCAATGACAATGCCATCCTATATTATATTAGCATTTACGAAACAAATCATGAGAGCCTGTCACGCTCTGTGCAGGTGGGAGTTTGAAATTTCGTCAAAAGATATCGCTCCAACGAAAAAAAAAAGGAAAAAAAAAGGGAAACGACTATCAAGCACCATCTGTGGCGTGCTAGACATCTCTTGCACCCTTCAAGTGGAACGTCTTTGTTACCAAATTGACAAATTTACAGCCTGATTAATTAAATTGATCATGGGAGTCACTTTGCATGGAGAGTAACTTTTTTTTCAGCAGCCAGATCACACTCACCAGGTCAAATGGCAATTCGTGGAGGAAAGACAATGTTGTTTTCAAGGAAGACTATTGAGAAACGACTTTTGAAGCTGACCACACAGGGAGTCAGCAGCCCACAACATACATTTCGCATAAGAACAGCGCTATTAAAACCATGATCATAACAACTATGTTACTGTCACCTTGCATGAAAAGCGGTCTTGAGTCCACAGGCAATCGTGGGTCGTTGATAGCGTTAGGATTTCTGGTAGAAATGCTGACTGCAATTTGAAATCAAGTCTATCCATTCAACCACATACTTGTCTTGGATCCTGTAGAGAGGTCTTTTAATTACTACAGCACAGGTGAATCATGTTCGTGCCACTCGCACATCTTGGAATTAGTCATCTTTTTCGAATCTATCTGCTTAGGATCCCATACAGCAAAAACCATAGCGCTGCTTTTTGGACAGTCCCTCTGAATCTTGTAACTGCTGCTCAGCCTCTGACCTCCCTTGATGCAGCTTCGTCCATGTGACCGTCCAAACTAGGTCGAACCTGGACAGAGGTCGAGGTGGCTACACAGTAAGAGCTGAGTAAACGGGAAAGGACCGTGTTCTGACCCCTTGGTCGAAATGGCAACATGCTTTCGTAGCTCTGCCAACCATGTACGCAGGGTAATGCCAGGGACAAACAAAGCTTTCCCATGCAATACGAGGTAGTAGAAAAGATCGAGCAGTTACGGTGGTGTTTCTTGTTAGGACAGTAAGGAATACTCCACATCATACAAGGCACGACTCCAAATCCCTGTTCGCACCTTTCAGAATCTCACTGGCGCTCTTTCAGCACGTCTCGTATCGGTCCGCACTGGAAAAAGTTGTTAGTCAGGCTTTTGACAGGTGGTGAAATTAATGTGACTGGACCGTATAACATCTATCGCGGAATAATGTTTTACACATTTCCGTACTGGCGTTTCTTTGAAATACTTTTTCTTTAAATATTTCCCTCGGTACCCGCATTAGTACGAGATGGTTACACGGTCGCCTTCTTATAACGACAGAGAACAATTCTACAGAATAATGTTTATTCCACCGACTTCACAGTTGATATTTGTATGGCCCGGCATTGCTTTGCAGAGGCTCGATTTTCTGCTCGAACGCAATAACGCTCGAAGCCGACGCGAGGAGTAAGGCGTCGAGGAGAAGCGGGCTGAGTGAGAGGAGGGGGTAGGACGGATCAAAGGTCGAGCGGATAGAGAACGCCTCGGCCCTCACTCCTCCAGTCGGACACGGATTCGCAGCACAGCACGCAAAATTACGGCCGCGACAGGCGCCCCGGGAAAGGCATCAAAGGCTTTAAGCGGCCCGCTGGGAACTAATATCACCGGCACTTGATTGAAATTTCCGCTGTTTGCCGGACCGCCGGGCGGCGAACAATTTGCTCTGGCGAATTTATAACGTGGAAGCGGGCGCCGCCCCGCGCCGGGTCCGGCTCGCGCAGGCCGGACGCGGCGCTATTGACTCGGCCTATTTGTTTTGCAAACTCTTTGCTAGTTACTTTGTAAATATTGGCCGACGCCACGCAGCGGTCGCCCGCACGGGCCGCCCGCCCCGGGGTGGGACCGACCGGACGCCGCGGGGTCACTCTGCAATTATTGGCACTGCTTATGCGGCTCAGACCTGCGGCTGCGGCGCGCTGCCGGTTTCACAGCGAAAACTTCGCGTCTCGCGACCGATCCGCGTCGCTTATTGGTACATGGTCGTGTCCGTCCATATGACTAAAGCGGCAGATCCACAGCTTTTCCTTGACACTATATTGTCTGGTAACAGTAGCGTACTTTGTGATGCTACTTTCATTCTTAGACATGACGGTGAACTGCTGCAGGAAAGCCGGCCGATGCGGCCGAGCGGTTCTAGGCGCTTCAGCCCGGAACCACGCCGCTGCTACGGTCACAGGTTCGAATCCTGCCTCGGGCATGGATGTGCGTGATGTCCTTAGGTTACTTAGGTTTGATAGTTCTAAATCTAGGGGACTGATGACTTCAGATTGTAAGTCGCATACTGCTCAGAGCCATTTGAACCATTTTTTTGCTACAGGAAATAAATGTCTGACATGCCCGACCGCCGGCCGGGGTGGCCGAGCGGTTGTAGGCGCTACAGTCTGGAACCGCGTGACCGCTACGGCCGCAGGTTCGAATTCTTCCTCAGGCATGGATGTGTGTGATGTCCTTAGGTTAGTTAGGTTTAAGTTCTAGGGGATTGATGACCTCAGATGTTAAGTCCCATAGTGCTCAGAGCCATTTGAACCATTTTTGAACATGCCCGACCGGTTTTTTCAAGACCATTAAATGGAGCAACAGTGGAAGTAGTAGCAAATAAGGACGTTTTAATGGTACTCCTGTGTCTAGCACAAATGACGTTGCTGGTGAATTAAACATTAAAATTCGGGGCCATGAATTAAACGATAGAGTTCCGCTACCTCGGACACAAATCATCATCATCATCTTCAGTTCATGAATTTCGCATTTTTTGTTTTGCCTGTTGCAGTATCTTCCGCTGTTTGCCTTTACTTCGTCTTCCAACGGGCTTCTTACCTTGAGAGGTGATCTTCCTCTAGTTATTCTTCTAGATGTCCATTCCACTTTCTCTCATGCTCTTCTGTTTCATTGATGATTGAAAAATATGAATTTCTTCCTTAATTTCCCAATTCGAAGTGTCTCTTGTCTTACGCGTCCCTTTACTGCTCTTAGAAACCTCATCTCCGTTTCTTCTATGTTACTTTCCTGACGTTTACTTGTAACCCACGATTCCCTCCCGTCAACAAGCATTGGAAATGACTGTCTTATTAAATTTCAATCTTCTTACCTTGATATATCTCGGCTCTTGTGCATCATGTCCCTATATGCGATGATTCTGTGTGACTTTCTTGACGTTAATTTGTAACCCACGAAACACTCCTGTAAAATGGTTTGGAACCACCTTTCTCTTACAAAAATGTAAATCTTGTTCCTTTCCTCAAAAATGTGTGTGAAATCTTATGGGACTTAACTGTTAAGGTCATCAGTCCCTAAGCGTACACACTACTTAACCTAAATGATCTTAAGGGCACACACACACACACACACACACACACACACACACACACACACACATACCGGAGGGAGGACTCGAACCTCTGCCGGGACCAGCCGCACAGTCCATGACAGCAGCGCCTTAGACCGCTCGGCTAATCCTGCGCTTCTTTCCTCATTTTATTTTTCATAAACCTGTTCATTGTTCCGGATACATTCCAAAACTTTGCGAATTTCCTCTCTGTATCTTCGTCGTACTCATATTTTATTGATCAGGGTTTTTATTCGTACAGGATATTTCCCTTGAGAGCCATCGATTTTTACTAGTTATCTGAAATCGTATACCTTGCTTAATAAATGCATTTTTCTTTGTACCTCTCCTTCTTGAACACAAAAAGCAAATTGGCAGGCAAAGAGGGGTTTCCTGGTCGGAAGATTTAAAAGCTGATGAAATAATATCTTCTAATAATTTAAGTATCTTGAAATATCACAGCTTCAATGACTTTACTGGTCTCATACAGATATGATTTTATGTAAATGGACTCACAGATACAGTCTACATGCTGAGGTGTATTCAAGATCATGGAAGGCCTTGACTATGCTGTTCATTTGTAAAGGGGAATTTACAGTAGACTGCTGCGGCAATAAGTATTTGCCAAGCTGTGACATAGTCGCGAATGAAACAGTGACCCGTGTATACAATAAGTTTAGTTTAATTAAGTATATGGTATGCTAACAAAAAGTTTGTGACCATAGAAGTCAATTAAAAATACTTATTAATAAGTATTTGGATCGAGGAGGGAGGTGCGCTAGGGGAAATCCGTGCAGTTGTTTAAACCGCTGTGCCTAATAAGCAACAGATCCTGGGTCGATTTAAGGCTTTGGTGCTGATTTGCACTGCCCTCTTGAGTCTGTATACATAAAATTAATTATTTTGATCGCAAAAATAAAATAAATTACGTGATATTACTATTTTCAGTCGCCAAACAACCGTCTTCTTATCAGCGATGGTAATTGTGTCTATTTACACTGTAGGCTACCACACTATACCGTCTCATATTGTTTCCTGACACATGCCCATTAATGAGGCAAAAATTCAGTGCGCTGCTCGTTAGTGCAACGAGGTTATCGAGTGCAGTACTACTGAACCATGTTGAAAAAGAAGTGTAGCTAAGTACAAAGTTTACGCATGCTTGTTACGAAACGTATCTCGTCAATACGGAAAATGCAGCTGACACTAATAATCGAATGTAATGTATTTTGGTTTGGCGCTCAAGGTAAACGATAGCTGAGAACGTGTGTTTGGAGCACAGCACCTTATGGCAGTGTCTCATGGACTATAGGAAAATCAGAAGTGAAGTGTTTCAGATGTACTAGAGACAGATGTTTAAAGTCAATTAGACTGATAAGATAGTTCCATTAGATAAGTGTACTCTAGAGACGATTTCGTATTATAGGGTTCCATACTATGACAGGATTTCGTGTCATATTGGCAAACAGCTTTCGACCCTTAAGATTATACTGGAATTTCCCATTCCAAAGAATAACAGGAAGAGGTTGAGAACTGCATGTAATGACTGCCAGTACATAGATATCATCCAGACGGGTAGAACATTTGAGATCAGATTTAGGGAACATTCATTTGGCTCGGTCTCTTAACTCATCTTTGGCTAACCACTGTTCTGAGGATATTCACTCTGTTATCAGTGTTTCATCCAGGCTCTCAGTGCTGCTTAGGGAACGTAAGAGAATGGATTTCACGTGCTTTAAAGCAATCTCATAGTCACACTCTCAACACCTAAGTTGAATTGAATCGTAACTGCATTGTAGCTAATTTTGATTACCTCAGTGGGTTGCCCGTAGTGTTAACCTATTTCTGCATTGCCTCCTCCTTCGCCTGCCCCCCCCCCCCCCCACAAGTCTCTTTTAAGTTTTTTCAAATAGTTTTAACATTTTAGTAGTTTCTTATATCACACCACGTACCTCAGTTTGTATTTTCTGTTACAGCATATCAATCCGTAATTTCGCGTGCACCCAATTCCTACTATTGTGCTCCCACTCAGAACAAGCCACAGCTTTGCCGTGCATGTGTCATCTGTCTAGTGTCCCATCAAACGTCGGATCCACTAGAACATGGTAGGCCTGTGGTGTTCCCCGGTTTTTTTCTTTTTTTCTGTTTTCTCAGGTTATCCCCATTGTATCGTATTTTAAAGGTTTATTTAATTTCCTTTTTAGATTTCCGCCGTGGGCCCCGCTTCTGAATTAGGTTATAATGGGCTGCACATAGTTTTTAGAATAGAATGGAAGTCTAGGAATTGGGGTAAATGTTTAATGTGGATGGTACTCCAGTATCATGTTGCAATGGTAGTATTATTTATCGATACACTTTATATTACCTGCATTCAGCCACTTTTCGCAATGACCTAACGTTCATATTATCCATGGTTGTCACCACCTTCATTTCACGGTTCATTTCTGTTCAGCACCTGACGATGTAACTAACGTTAAGAAATCAGTAGTTCTTTTTAAATAAAGTAACCATAGAGCTACAGCGGCGTTTTTCACTCAGCGATAAGGTAAACAATCAGGAGGTTCTCCACAGAATCTGCAAAGAAAGGAAAATATGGAAAATGCTGACAATAAGAAGGGACTAGATGACATGACATGTGTTAAGACATCAATATAGATGGAGCTCTAGAGGGTAATAACTGTAGTGGAAGACAGAGGTTGGAATACATGCAGCAAGTAATTGAGGTCGGAGGGTGCACGCGCTACTGTGAAATGAAGAGTTTGGCAGAATAGTGGAATTCGTGGCAGTCCGCATCGGCCCAGTTTCAAGACTTACGACTGGCACTGAAAATGTTACGGCCGTTTTGTTGTCTTTCAATGTTGCAAACTCAGGATAAATTCACTCGATTTCAGCGCCAGTTACTTACTGTGTACGAGGCAAGAGAACCCATTTTTTTATTGCACCTGGTCTTAGGCTCTGTTTCAAAAACATATGGGGGAGGAGTAATCTTTCTTAAAAAACTATTAATCCTACACCGAACGACAGTACCCCACACATGTCCCTGCATAGGGAGGTAGTGGAATAATAGCGACTTCAGTGATGTGCGAAGATTACGATAGGCGTGCAGAGAAGACGAAAGTATCTCTCTTATTGGCAGCGGAAACAGCGTCATCTGTATCGATAGACCGCAGAAAACTCAGACTATCACCTGAATATTTACTGGCACGGTCAGGACGCCATGAGCTGCCATAAAAATGCGATGTGGAACGCAAGAGGAAGAAACCTCATTTTTGCAAAGAGCAGGACCACTGAGAGCAATTAGAATAATTTCAGTATTGCTGCCGTAGATCTCCGGCTGGTGTATGAGACGGCCCATGTCGAGATTCAGCGAAAGCCTCACATTGCGAAGAAATGGATGAAACTAGGAAAGCTGTATACAAGGACACTACTAAAATGCAGGGACACTGAACAGCCTTTAGCAGATGATACTGATCGTGGAGAATTGTTCGTGAGGTGAAGCAAACGTCAGTACTTTGAAAAATCGTTGCTCGCTCCAGTTGAGAAGAGCGAGCTGTAATTCGATTTTTGTGTGCCACAGCTACTCAACCTCTCACAATCGTCAGGATGTGTGGCTTTTCACAAGCCTAGGATAAAGTTCGGCAACAGTGTCGTGACTTCAAAAGTGACGGTGCAAATGTGCTTGATGTTGAACTTAACGGCAAATGCAGTAACAGACAGACGAATTTTTGCAACTTATGAACCATGAACTGCAATCTGAACGACAACAGACGGTTGACGACAGGTGCTCTTCGTAATACATTTAGTCACAATCACGCAAAGTTTTGTCCCATAAAATCTGGTATATTGCAAACTGTGTACATGTGAGTACCTTCAGGACTGTAATAGCAACCAGCGATTAATACTTCTTCTTACAATTGTAACAGTGATCTGATGAATAGCGCTCGATAATGACGAGGATCGCGAAACGCTCCTGTCAAGTGGTTCCGTTTCTAGGCATTTGTAGGACCTTCATGCTGTGGAGATGTAGAGGCAAGTGCAGTGTTAGAATAAGCGCTTAAGGGCCAACAGCGATTAAGCAGAAAATTCCAGTATTTTTGTAGAAAACTAAAATGGCTTAATCCACATTTCGCACGTTCTGTCTTCAGGTATTCACAATTTGTTAATGTATAAAATTCGGAGCTGCACCGCGATCATAATCCACGTTAAAATGTAGGTTCATCCATAACTGGGTGGGAAAGTTAGTTTGAATGTCGGAGGAAGAGAACACTGTATCATCTCCAGAACGGTAATTTATAGTTCAACGTTACTGTGGAGAAGTGTTTTAGCCCGAGAGTGGGGATCTATATCCACAATTGTCAGTCTGCAGTAGACTGTGGCCTGGTCTGACAGTCCCTGGCATATAAAAGCTGTTTGCCGTATCATTAATCGAAGCGGGAACCCAGTAACATTCGCCTGTGGATGTTCTACCAACTATGCTACCTCATTAGCAGCTACCACAGCTTTCTTCTACTTCTGTGGTCAATTCAGCAACAGGCCTTAAGTCCCTATTCCGGACCCATAACCTCTTCCTCGGCCTTCCCACACGCGTTCGTCCAATGGGATTGTATCCCATCATTTATTGAATGATTCTCTGAGGTGAATACGCAATTCATGCTCTTTCCAATTCTACTTCTGTTTTCTACAGTTTTTCTCCTGTCTAAGGAACTTAATTCCTGATTTTTCAAGCTGTCTTACAACTTTTAACCTTAATTAGTGTCTTTCTCTTCTTCAGAAGTCTAGATACTGGGAAAGGGACACCTGTTCTATTATTATGTTCTTAATGACTGTATTCGTCTTTATAGGATATTTTCCTAAAATGCCACTGGTTTTACACTACTGGCCATTAAAATTGCTACACCACGAAGATGACGTGCTACAGATGCGAAATTCAGCTGACAGGAAGACGATGCTGTGATATGCAAATGATTAGCTTTTCAGAGCATTCACTCAAGGCTGGGGCCGTTGGCGACACCTACAACTTGCTGACATGAGGAAAGTTTCCAACCGATTTCTCATACACAAACAGCAGTTGACCGGCGTTGCCTGGTGAAACGTTGTAGTGATGCCTTGTGTAAGGTGAAGAAATGCGTACCATCACGTTTCCGACTTTGATGAAGGTCGGATTGTAGCCTATCACGATTGCGGTTTATCACGACATTGCTGCTCGCGTTGGTCGAGATCCAATGACTGTTAGCAGAATATGGATTCGGTGGATTCAGGAGGGGAATACGGAACGCCGTGCTGGATCCCAACGGCCTCGTATCACTAGCAGTCGAGATGACAGGCATCTTATTTGGATGACTGTAACGGATCGTGCAGCGACGTCTTGATCCCCGAGTCAACAGATGGGGAAGTTTGCAAGACAACAACCATCTGCACGAACAGTTCGACGACGATGGTGTACTCAACGACGAACCTGAGTGCACGAATGCCAAAATCTTATTTTTTCTGTTGAATCCAGGTTCTGTTTACAGCATCATGATGGTCGCATCCCTGTTTGGCGACATCGCGGTTAACGCACATTAGAAGCGTGTATTCGTCATCGCCATACTTGCGTATCACCCGGCGTGATGGCATGGGGTGCCATTGGTTACACGTCTGGGTCACCTCTTGTTCGCATTGACGGAACTTTGAACAGTGGACGTTACATTTCAGACGTGTTACGACCCGTGGCTCTACCCTTCATTCGATCCCTGCAAAACCCTACATTTCAGCAGGATAATGCACGACCGCATGTTGCCTGTACGGGCCTTTCTGTCCTGGCCAGCACATTCTCCAGATCTCTCACCAATTCAAAACGTCTGGTCAATGGTGGCCGAGCAACTGGATCGTCACAATACGCCAGTCACTACTCTTGATGAACTGTGGTATTGTGTTGAAGCTGCATGGGCAGCTGTACCTGTACACGCCATCCAAGCTCTGTTTGGGTTAATGCGCAGGCTTATCAAGGCCGTTATTACGGCCAGAGGTAGTTGTTCTGGGTACTGATTTCTCAGGATCTATGCACCCAAATTGCGTGAAAATGTAATCACATGTCAATTCTAGTATAATATATTTGTCCAATGAATACCCGTTTATCATCTGCACTTGGTGTAGCAATTTTAATGGCCAGTAGTGTATGTTGATCTTCAGATTTTAAGGCAGGCTTATGTTGTTTAATCTATGTGCCACAATATTTAATTTGTTTTAACTCTCCTTTGTAATTACCTATTCGTCTGCATTGTATTTTGAAATTTGCCTGACCCAATTCTTATACCTTGTGGTATTGCTTATATCACCCATTCTCTGACCAGGTCGTCGATACAGATGCTAAACAATGTACGAACATAGTACAGCCTTGTCTTACTCCATCTTTATTTCTGGTATCATCTGTTTGTCAGCATTCAGTCTTATTTTGGCGTTTTTTGTGTTAACCTTGCCATACTTTTATCATGTGTGTAGGGAATCCTCTTTTCTCCACTACTGTCTACAGCTTTCTATTTTGGATGCTGCCAAAGGCCTTCTAAAAGTCGATAAATGCTAGCCGTTTGCAGGAATTGAATTCTCGTCTTTTTTAAATTTGTTTCAGAGTGAAATCATTGTCGGCACAAGGTCTGCCTTACGGTAGTCTGCTTGCTGTTCTAATAATACTGAATCAGAGATGTTTCCAATTATTTTATTAATTATTTTGGTGTAGATTTGATAAAAAGCATTCAGAAGACTGATTCCCCTATTTTGTGCTTTCTTACCTCTGTCCCTTTTTTAAGCAGTGAAATAACTTTATGGCACCTCTTTTATTCTGGTATTTTACCTGTATGCAAACACATCATATATAGATGGAGCATTAAGAATTCTAGTAATACTGGTCCGTAAATTGTCAGCTCTGAGTTAATTCCATCTAATCCAGGTGCTTTTCTATTCTTTTCTGTTTTCTTTTTGTCTTGAAAGTAAGCCTTATAGCTTTGTTACCACCATAACTTTACTGCTTCTTTGATACTATCAATGTTTCTCAACGGTTAGAGTGATAACACGGTACTAATTGAAAGTTGGGTATCAGACAGCTTCTATGGATACAAGAATTTGATGTCCAGTTTATGTAATCACTCACCGAATTTAAAAGCCTAAAGTCCTGTATTAATCTACTCTACGATAAGGATTTATCATAAAGCTCTAATAAGCGTGAGCTGCTTATTTTATTCGCAAAGTCGCTGTACTTGTAGTTTAACTTCTTTTTATATTTAACTGCAGGCAACCTTAATACGTCCAACCAACTAAAGCACTGGTAGCTTAATAAACGTGTAATAATACAGATGAAGTGGTTTCCGTTCATAATTGGCATTATTGCCAGTTGTGGTGCTCAAAATGATTACCGTTAATAACCTGATCGTCGACGAAGTTTAGTGAGATGAAGATGGCATCTGGTTTTCTAATTCCCTTTTACAGTTTTTAAATGCTTCACTGAAAAATATTTTTAAGGGGGCAACGCCAAGCAGCATCGTTATCTCAGTCCTCTGCTAGCCGTAAATCGCTCTGATAGTAATTTCCCAAGTTTAACACAACAAGTATTAACTGAATACAGATGTCTGACAGTTTGCTCAGAATATTTATGACTATTCTGATTATTAATTGCTTCTCATATCCTACAAAGTGGTAGACTTTCATAGACCTTATGGAAGTCATTTAAAAGCTAAACGTGACACTAAATTATAAGCCACTCTCTTCTCACTGTCCTGTCTAAGACTGAAGGTTTTATCAGTAAAAGCCATTCTGTTCCTTTATTTCTCTATGAGGTCTAGTTTTACTGATCTTACCACATGTACTGAGAACTAGGATGCCTCGATAAACTGCGAACTCATCATTGCTTCTCTTTTTAAATGTGTTTGTGATGAACCTTTCATTAAACTCGCCAGGGATTTACCCTCCACTGAGACATAGATTAAATAACTCCGATAGATGTTGAAATATTGCGTTTGGACAGGTCTTCAATTACATATAAACTGTTTCAGACCCTGGTGCTTTGCCATTTTTGTACTGTTTAACTGCCTCCTGCACTTCCGACGTTATTTCGTCATATTTGCTGCCTACAAAGCAGCATGTGTGTCGAAAATTGGAACGGTCTTCTTTAAATAGTTCACCATGTTATGCTATCCATTCATTTAGGCTTTTCTCTGGTATCTTTATTAACCCTGTCATGAAACTTTACATAATTGCTTAACGTCAAATATCTAACACATTAGGTCATTTGTTAGGTCGTGAATAGTTTGAAGATGTTTTATATATTGAAGATCGATTCTTCAAAGAATCTGAGTGGGGAGTTACATGTGAGTTCACCATATAAAACGGTGCTCTCGAGTTCCATATTTGTAACCGAGCGAGGTGGCGCAGTGGTTAGCACACTTGACTAACATTCGGGAGGACGACGGTTCAATCCCGCGCCTGGTCATCGTGATTTAGGTTTTCCGTGATTTCCCTAAATCGCTCCAGGCAAATGCCGGGATGGTTCCTTTGAAAGGGCACGGCTGACTTACTTCCCCGTCCTTCCCTCACCCGATGAGACAGATGACCTCGCTGTTTGGTCTCTTCCCCCAAAACAACCAACCAACCAACCATATTTGTACCCACAACTGACGTACAGTGTGTAATATTACATTACCCATTATAAAAATTAATTTTTGTCGCCTAATTAAGTACCATGCAGAGAGATACGTGTATCCTTAAACTCTTTTTCCTGTAGTCGCTGGATAAAGTTCGTTATTTTTCCATGTGAAACGATGGAAGTTTCTTAGAGTCCTACTTACTTCACACTCTCTCTTTTGTCCTTAAGCATATAAGATAGCCACGGTTGTAGCTTTAATTTAATTATGAATAATAATCTTCCTAATCCTTCTACTAAGTGTGTGTACCTTATGTCTCACTAATTATCTGTACAAGCTTGTTGCATGTTTCAGCAGTTTGATTCCACCGGGAAGCGAAATTTTGGTGATGCGATTACCACGCCCCATCAGCGTGCTACCATACTCATATTTGCATCTTTTTTCTTAGCACCTGCAGTTTAATCTGTTTTTTTTTACACGAAGTCCGATTATTCTTGCTGTGCACTGTGGCATACCTGATTGCACCGTGCTGCATATTAACGCGATCAGCCATCGCCCAAATTATCGCTCTCCTACTGCGATTTCTGCGCGCGGTTTCACCACAACGGGAAAAAATAGGTGACGACAAGTAGAATCAGCTTCTATATCTACATCTACATGATTACTCTGCAATTCACATTTATGTGCTTGGCAGAGGGTTTATCGAACCACACTCATACTATCTCCCTACCATTCCACTCCCGGACAGCGCCCGGGAAAAACGAACACCTAAACCTTCCTGTTCGAGCTCCGATATCTCTTCTTTTATTTTTATGATCTCTCCTACCTATGTAGGTTTGGCTCAACAAAATATTTTCGCATTCGGAAGAGAAAGTTGGTGACTGAAATTTCGTAAATACATCTCGCCGCGACGAAAAACGTCTTCCGTCAATCCCACCTGGTAAGGATCCCACACCGCGCAGCAATATTCTAACAGAGGACGAACGAGTGTAGTGTAAGCTGTCTCTTTAGTGGACTTGTTGCATCTTCTAAGGGTCCTGCGAATGAAACGCAACCTTTGGCTCGCCTTCCCCACAATATTATCTATGTGGTCTTTCCAACTGAAGTTGTTCGTAATTTTAACACCCAGGTACTTAGTTGAATTGACAGCCTTGAGAATTGTACTATTTATCGAGTAATCGAATTCCAACGGATTTATTTTGGAGCTCATGTGGATCACCTCATACTTTTCGTTATTTAGCGTCAACTGCAACCTGCCACACCATATAGCAATCTTTTCTAAGTCGCTTTGCAACTGATACTGGTCTTCGAATGACCTTACTAAACCGTAAATTACAGCATCATCTGCGAACAACCTAAGAGAACTGCTCAGATTGTCACCCAGGTCATTTATATAGATCAGGAACAGCAGAGGTAGCAGGACACTTCCCCGGGGAACACCTGATATCACTTCAGTTTTACTCGATGATTTGAAGTCTATTACTACGAAGTGCGACCTTCCTGACAGGAAATCACGAATCCAGTCGCACAACTGAGACGATACCCCATAGGCCCACAGCTTGATTAGAAGTCGCTTGTGAGGAACGGTGTCAAAAGCTTTCCTGAAATCTAGGAATACGGGATCAACTTGAGATCCCCTGTCGATAGCGGAGGGTTTTGTTCAAATCGTTCGCTGCAGCGTTTGTGATTTGTCCTTCCCCTAAACAGTTAGTGTTCTGAGGCACAATGGGACCCAGCATTCCATCTCTACTTTGATGTGATTTACGAGATAAAAATCCCACTGTGCCCATCGTCCTTCCCGTGTCACAACAGTGTGCAGAGTGCACGGTGCCGTAGATCGCGCCGTGAAGTCGCCTGTCGCCGCACGGGGCGCTGTCGACGCCGCTTCACGCGACGCCAGACGCCAGCCGAGCACGCGACGCTGCCAGGACCCGCCCGGGCGAGGCCCGCGGCGGCATTTGCATGCGTATCAAGCGCCGTTGTACATTCAAATGACGTGTCGCGTCGCGTCGCGTCCCGGCGCTGTTTGTACACTCGTGTGCGATTAAGACGTTGAATGACAAGCGTCGCCTAACGAGCAGCGGCCTCCGCCCCCACTCCGCCCCCGCCGGGCTCGTGGCCCAGAATCACGAGCGCCGCGGCAGCTGAGTTATTAGCATAGCCAGACGTGACTGAGGGGCGAAGAATCACTCCGCAGGCGACGCGGCTGCCTCCGGGGGTCCCGGCTCCGCAGTGCCTTATTATTCCTCACCCGGCCTCCCGGCGGGCTTCGAGATTGTGTGTTTATGAGGTGCCGCGGTTATGAAATGTCAGAGAGACTTTCCGACAAGGGAGGCTCTCTAAGTTGGGAGCAAGGAAGAGAAGGGGGGTCTTATCGGTGATAGGAAGTGAACGGACCTTTTGGAAGGGTCTGATCGAAAAGCACTCTGCGAGGTCGCAGGGGAGAAAGAACTCCGAGATGTCTCCCTCCCGGTTTTAAATGTGAAGGGCAGTGCTGTGCAATTAGCACACGCATTCGAGTACTCCATCAGGTTATTTGTTGTGTTTCATCGAACTATTCTTGTTTTCGTCGCTCAAGTTCTTCAGGGTATGTGATGACATACGGTCACTGTTGCACATGGCCTTCCTCAGGGCGTTAGGCTCACAATCTGAGAAAGTGGCCGAAACGTTGGAGTATTGTACATACTGACAGTGCGGTCACATGCAATCAAAAAGTTTTTTGAGAATGACAGTGGTACCGGAAGCTTTCACTTACATTTTCTCATTTCTTGAAAAATTGATATCAATAACTCTATTGTTAATATGCCAACCTATAAATGTTTACGTACTAATTTATGGTGTCTACATTCCCTATTTACTACAATATTCACAAACTGTTTTCAGTGATTTACTGAGATCCATATAAGCGGATTAATCATTACATTTGAAGTTAGAAATAAATTTACGAAACTGTAATGTGAGTGTTGTAGCAATTTGTGTGATATTGATCCATTAAATCTATACGTATTTTAAAAGTGAATTTACGTATATTTGACACCTCATCGTAAGCCACTGGATAGATTACAACCTGAACTTACTACACATATCACTGACTGGAAAAAAATCACTATTGTGTTAAAAAACACCTATGTTACAAAAAGGTGGTGGTGGATGTGAAAATTGAGCATAGCTCACGTCGCACAAATTGCCATATTATGTACATCCATTGTTTAAGAATGAGAACACTTAGTGTCATGCAACCTACTTTACACACAGTTTCGAAATTTTACCGGACTTTTTTCACTAGCACCCCCACAAAATGACGAAAGCAAATTAGTTTATCGCTTACTATATTTTCACTGTTCACACAGAGGAACTTCCGCATCAGAAATGACCTTTCAGTCATAACACTTTTACTACTAAGTCTATTCGAAGACATGTCGCAAACAGTATATGCATATACTACTGGACGTGCCTGCAAAACTACATAAATGTGCGAGACATATTTCAGGAGATACGAAGTCAAAAACATTGAACTGCGTGAAAACGAAACGGCGGGCGAATTCGCTGGAGACGCAGATTAAATATGTGTACAGATTTATGTGAGAATTGCTGAATGTTTGTGAAATACGTAGCATTAGCGTACGCTTGTAAAGCAATGGGTAAGATGCTCCTAAGCTTCCAGAACGATTTCAACCAAATTTATTTTGTAGTATATTGAAAGAAATATATTGGGGGTAGGAACCAACAGCTTACTATTTGGTAGGGAGAGAGATGGGGGGAAAGTACAGACGAGGAGGAAATGGAGTTGGACAGAGAGAGCGGGAGAACGGAAACGGACGGAAAGGGACCAGTACGAGATGAACAGAGAAAGGGAGCAGGAGGAGATGAAAACCGAAAGCAAAGAGAAGGCGTTGGAAAGAGACAGGAATGATGAGGATATTCACAAAGGGTGGGGAGGGGGGAGGGAGGGGCAAAGGAGAAGCGTAAGTGTGCTTGAGGAGATGCACAGCGAGTGTGGGGAAGAGGAAATGGAGAGAGTGGGTAGGATGAGGTGGACTTAGAGGGGGACAGGGAGAGATAGATGAGAAAGGAAGTAATGGACAGAGAGTGGGGGTGGAGGAAGTGGAGATACAGTTCGGGAGGAGGAGGTGGCGAGAGAGAGGAAAGGGTAGATGCATTAATACAAGAATATTGTAAATACATACCCAGATAACGGTGTATTCAGCTAGTTACCCTATAAACATTCTCGTCACTGATGACATTACTATCCTCAGTTAAAGTGAAGTAGAATTACAGGATCTGTTGGACTGAGTGCCCTGTCTAATGAGTAATGAGAAGTAGCAGAAATGAAAACAGTGAAAAACATCAAATTTGGTGATCACGACGTAGACGAAGCGAAGGTATTCTGCTACCTTGTGAACAAAATAAGTCACAACGGACGAAGCAAGGAGTACATAAAAAGCAATCTGGTGCAGGCAAAGAGGGCATTCCAGCGCAAGAGAAGTCTACTGGTACTTACTTTGCGCAAGGTATTTCTGTGAATGTGCCTTTGGTGCGCAGCATTCTATGTTAGTGAGACATGGACTGTGGGAAAACCGGAACCGAAGAGAATCGACGCAGTTCAGATTTGGTGTTTCAGAAGAATGTTGAAAATTAGGTGGACTAATAAGGCAAGGAGGTTCTCCACAGAATCTGCGAAGAAAGGAACATATAAGAAACACTGACAAGAAGAAGGATAAGGATGACAGGATATACGTCGAGACACGGGAGAATAACTTCCATGGTACTAAAGGGAGCTGTAGGAGGCAAAAACTGTAAGGTAGAATAATGGTGCAGGTGCTGCTCTGAGATGAACTGGTTGGTGCAGGAGATGAATTCGGTACGGGCTGTACCAAACCAGGCAGAAGGCTGATGGTAACGTGCTGAAACAGTATAATACTTCTTGTTAAGGGAACCTACGTGTGAAATTTGAGTTTAATTTGATAGGCGTTACTAATCAAACACATTTATATTAAGTAGGACAATAACTGAGTTTGTAAATCTGGGTGGTAAACGGCCCGATTTGCGAACCCATGTTTATTTGTACTCTTGTCTTCTGTTGTCGTATGCCGATTTTCATTATTGAGTACCAGGCATCCTACACACAACTGTCGAACAAGTTCCGACATTTATTTTATACCTGGCGTACAAGCGACGTAAATTCAGTAACCACGATGGCGGATTCGAGTAACCAGTGTAAACTAAAGTTGTGAATTCGATCAGTCAGTTTGGACCAGACAGTGTTAAGAAGCGGACGTGAGGCAGTGGTGTGTCGAAGCTGTTGCATCACAGATCGCAATAGCTCAACATCTCTAAATCAAGCGTTCAGAGCCTTTCCCAGATTATGTTGAAGAAAAGTGTGTTCAAGGTTTCCCCGCACATCTTGTCTCCCGAACGAAGGTTCAAATGGCTCTGAGCACTATGGGACTTAACTTCTGAGGTCATCAGTCCCTTAGACGTAGAACTACTTAATCCTAACTAAGCTAAGGACATCACACACATTCATGCCTGAGGCAGGATTCGAACCTGCGACCGTAGTGGTCTCACGGTTCCAGACTGTAGCGCCTAAAACGGCTCGGCCACCCCGGCCGGCCCCGAACAAAGACAATGTCACATGAACCCCGGCCACGACTTGACTGAAATGCAAAACGCGGGCAATTCTTCACTGGAAAAAAAATCAGGAGTAATGAGACTTGGTCGTATGAATACGAACCTGCCAAAAAACCACAATGTGAAGAAATATAAGTAAGGGGTCGACGCTATGGCGATATGACCGACACTCAAGGCAATGCGATGCGCGAGTTGAACTACGTTCCAAAAAGAAAACAACTTTTCTGGCATTTTGGTGTGGTTGTGAGAAGGTTCCTTGCACTGAACTCAAGTCGGGAGCAGACTACGTAGAAAAATGTGTTAAATAACTTAAATATTTAAAGTTTCTCTTTTTTTTATCAATACAATCTCTAAACTTTTTGATTGACGGGGTATATTAACTACCTGCGCACAGATATGTTGTAGAACTTGAAATGAAATCAATAGGGATTTTCGGCGTCGTTGCTGTGCAGTACGGTAATTCTGAAAACTAAAGATACCGTTTCATCTTTTTTTGCTGTTAATGGAGAACATGTGTTACTGGGAAACTATATGACAGCTTCATTTTAAAACTTCTTTGACCATACACTCTCTCCCACTAACGGTGGAAGCACCTCTCATAAAAAACAAAATGCAAATGTCTTTCTAATATTTACTACCAAGTAAAGGCTACAGCTATGAAAGAGATAATTAAAATGCGCAAATGACGCCCTCATAGCAGTTCATGCTGTGTATGGTATTTTTCATTAACGATTATGTCTGCGGCCGTTTACAATGCTAGAAACTGATTAGACATTTTTATAGCGAAGAAAAGGATAGGAAACGCATCAGATAGTTTTGATCAGGTCTTGTTTGCTATCGCAGCGTATGAGGAAATGAACAAACGAGTCAGCTAAATCTAACTCAACATGGCCAGACTAATACTTTATGTCTCTAGAATTCAATTCCACTCTCTCAGCTGCTGAACTACCTAAATCGCCCCATCGACTGAAGTTCTTAACTACTAAGGAAGCAAAGAAATTTACCAGTAGAATAAGAAACTGGTAGCGCGTGGAATGCGCTGCTATCGAAAATCTTAGAAATTAAGTAGTGAGATGCAGAAGTATTATAAGTGATTTCACTGTCACTAACTCCGAATGGGGATAAGACATGCATAACTATGAGGTATCAGAACTGTCTGACGTCGTTGAATGGAAAATTCGTCCTTGATAGCGCTGAGAGACGGGTATTAAACAGCTTGCATATGTCGAGACGCTATTAACCACCCGCCTCTGATTTGTTAATGCGACGGGTCAAGCTTAGAATACGGTATAAACGTGCCCAATCCTCGCCGCATATGGAGCCACTGTGTCATCAATCCTCTTGTCTCCCTCAGACGACGATTGTCCTGCATGCCTAGGCAAATGGTCAGAAGAATAAAACTGATCACAGACTTAATGATACTGTAGTAGTCTCACGCATGATTAGATTTCTTTTTAAGTCGGTTATTGTGCCCACTACTGATACAAAATGCTTCTCTCGCTCAGTTTACATATGATACAGTTAAGATTCAATACTTTACATTTAAATCTCATTGAAACACGCCTGCCAGTCTAAACATTTAAGTAATGTTGAGCAATAGACTGACTGCAGTGTGAGTGAACACATCCAATATATGGAGTCATAAGCACTTTTATACATTGTATATTCGCAGTACATTAATTCTGTAATAAATGGATTTTTTCGGGCAGTGCAGGTATTAATTGATCATAATTCATGCTTAAAAAGTCATTAACTTCCTATATAATTCCTAACATAAAATCTTGACAAATCGGAAAACCTGTTAGTGAGGAAAGACAAATTGAGAAAACTATAAAGTGAGGGATGGAACTCATAGTACGAAATGAACAGGTTAGCGGGTTATCTATTGATTATACCATGTACTAGCTTAGTGCGCGATGCTTCAGTCACGTAGACTGTATAGTCTGCAGAGTTTCTTGCTTTTCTTTTGTTTTTCTTTACTCGATTTTTCATGTTGCTCACAATTTTTTACAACTTCTAAACTTACCACGATAAGTAAGGTCATAAAAACATGGCTTCTGCCGAATGTGCTTCTCAACAAAAACCGATTCTGGAAACACACATTGCCTTTCATTTAACCGATAAGTGAAATACGGTTTCTTTAATGTACCGAAATATTTTCTTACAACTTTTCATCCTCTATTTCTTCACATTAATGGCTGAATTTCCGAAAGTGCTGGAGCACGTATTTCTTTTATTTCTGACTGAGAAACCTAATATCAATTTTCGTAGTTCAAGCTACAAATCTTCCTTAATAGTGACTTACTTTCAAAATGTTTTCATACCCTATTTCATCCCTTCAGGTGTATAACTTCGAACAATCCGTTCTTAAACCATTCCTATAGTATAAAATCTATAAGATCAACACCCTCTCGAAATTTCAAGTGTCTATCCTTAGTGGTCTGGCTTAGGGTGATGAGTCAGTGAATCAGTCTGGTCCTATTCCACCTTCGTAGGGGCTTTTACAAAGCCTGTGAAACAAGTATTTTTCGTTTTTAATTGCTAAACTGAATACCAGTTGTGAAATCTGTAGCTTTGAAAATGCCTTCACAGTGAAATATTTTCATAGAACCTTTGACCCGCTGTATCACATTCTTACACGGTGAGTTCCCAAAAACAGTGAAATGCGTTTCTTTCTATTTCTAATGAAAAAGCCAAACACAAATTTTTGTAGATTTATTTTAAAAAAATGCTTGCATAATGAAATGTTTCCATAAAACGTTTCATCCACTATTTCATCTCCATTGGGGTTGAGTTTCCAAAAGCTGTGAAATACGTCTTTCTTGTTCCTAACTAAGAAGCCAAATTCAAATTTTTATAGATTTGGCTTTAAAAATACTTCCATAATAAAGTATTTCGTTAAATACCTCCATATGGTTTGAATTTCCAAAAACATTGAAAAACGTATTTTTTTATTTCTGATTGGGAAGTCAAATAACAGTTTTCATAGGTGTAGATTTAAAAACTTAAGTAGTTTTCCAATAATGATTTATTTTCAGAAACACTTTCACCCACTATTTTACCCTCATTCGGGTTAAATTAAAAAAAAAGTGAAACTTGCATTTCTTTATTTCTGACCGAGAAACTAAACACAGTTTTCTTAGGTCTAGCTTCAAAATTGCCTTCATAGGGTCATGTTTTCAAAATAATTTTCATCCCCTAGTTCACCCTTATAGGAGTAATTTAAAAAAATCCCTTCTTTTCGATGCCTACCGTATAAAATCAACACCCTACGCAAATTTCAAGTTTCTACCATTACTGGTTATGGCTGAGCGATGATGAGTCTGTGAGTGAGGTAGTCAGTCGGGACAAATTCCTTTTACGTGTAGTTGTTGCAAAACTACTCTGCGACTGCGACATTTGCTGTAAATAAAAATCTTAAACGTGGCTATAAGTTCAGCAGGTTTACAACGGTAAATTTGGAGAGATTTTAAAAAATCACCTATCCGATTGCAAATAAAGATTTATTAGAACTCTTGAATTACGTTTCGACAATATTTACATTGCCATCCTCAGAAGGTACAAAGGTCCATTATACCATTTGAAGAAATCAGTTTTAAAACTGTCGAAACATACGACAAGGGTTCGAATTAACCTTTATTAAAAACTGGTTTCCGCATTTGTCTTATTCAGAAGGTATAAAGGTTCGATATGCATTTCGAAGAAGACAAATTCAATACTGTCGATTCATACAACAAGGGCTGTAATCAACATTTATTTGCAGCTGTTGGCTGACGTCTTCAACATCTCCAAGTAAATAAAAATGTTTTTTTCAGCAAATATTATTAGGTTCGTTCCAATAAAAATTAATTCATAACATTTAATTATACTCACTCTAAGGAATAATTAACTTTGTTCTCATAACAAAGTGTCGCTTCTGTAAAGGACTGCACACAATCTAGGACTTGTAAACAGCAACAGTGGTGTTGAAATCTCAAAAAGAATGGCCTCATTTGAACCTACTTTTGAGGAAACTTAATTTCACACGATATGCGTTTGCTTTGTCGCTGCTATTATTTATTCTCGCTTCCTTTTGTGCCGGCATATTTTCTGTACAGCAGGAGGAAGAGTGCCGACGCACTTTGGTACTCGGAAATTTCATTCCGGGAAATTAATTAAAACCGTGGCTGTGCTGTATCCACGGAGTGAGTCGTGCGGAGCTAGTGGAACAATGAGTGGCCCGCGGCTTGGAACGGGGCAGGATGGGACAGGTAGCTGAATGCCGCGTGCAATCTGTGCTCGCAGCTATTCATTCATCAGCCGGGCACCTGCAACCCCATCCCGCGCCGCCGAGACCCTGCGTTTTAATTACGCAGCGTCTTAAAAGCCAATAAAGTCCCGGGGCTTCTTGCTGTCGGCCGGGGTAGGCCACGTAGAGCGCCAGTTGGCGCGTGCGGGTTGCAGCCCCCTCAAGGGCGTGCATGCCACACCCGGCACAGCCGCAGCGCGACTGACTGCCAGATGGAAGGGCCTCGAATGACTCGAGAATGTCACCAATTAAGAACAGAGTTACGTGAAGTGGCTGAACTCTCTGCTCTAGGCACGTAAAGTTTCTGTTCCTGAAGACGTGGCTATTGTTTGTCAGTTAATATATCATAGGAAAAGGAAGGAAGATTAGATTATTGAATTGTGTCTTTAATTCTCAGTATTTGCGTCCTCGATATATTTTGTTTGATGCATATTAGGGCATGTTCCAAGGTATATTTCTGGGCCTTACGTAATGCTGTATGCTTGGAGCACGGTGTTGTGTGGTAGTCAATCAGAAAAAATAGAAAAACCGGGAAAGAGGAGAATCAAAAATTCGGGGGACCATCAATATAATGGGACGGGGATATCTTTATGAATAAAAATTCATGACAAGATGCTTAAGATTCGACGGTGGTTATCCAACAAAATGTCTTTTTAGTGATCTAGGTTTGTGAAGTTTTTTCTTCAAATGAAACTTCCTGGCAGATTAAAACTGTGTGCCGGACCGAGACACGAACGCTGGACTTTTGCCTTTCGTGGGCAAGTGCTCTACCAACTGAGCTACCCAAGCACGACTCACGCCCCGTCCTCACAGCTTTTACTTCTGCCAGTACCTCGTCTCCTATCTTCAATTATCATACACTACAGATCGCCCCCGGACTGACAGTGCCAGGAATATATGTAAAAAATTAGCCTGTGCATGTCTGTGTTTGGAAAACTCGAAGAATATGCGATTGACTTTAAATTTTGGCCAAATATTGCATTCCTATACGGACAAGTTATTATACACGTATTTTAATTATATTTAATACATGAATAAGTGTGTATGTAATAAATAAAGGGAAAACGTTATTACCAAACGTATTGAAAAGTTCTTCACCGATTTACTTCAGGTTTTTATACTATTTTCACACATAGGATACTTATTTTAAATACATGTAATATATAAATATATGTGTAATATATAAAGTAGAAACTTTTCTACCGGAATTATCGAAATGTTTTCGACAAATCTATTTAAAAATTTTGCACGATACTGGAATGAACATTCAGAGGCAGAATGGCTGTATATTTTTGTATAATACGTATGTAATATATAAAGGGAACACATTGTTACGAAACAGTACTCGAGCGAATTACTCTAATAAATGTCTGGATGGATATAGGCTACATATTTTATACACATAAAATGTAATAGTGAAATTCTGTTACCAAAAGCTCATGACCTATTTACTGAAGATTTTACACGATACTCTATTAAACTTTAAGAGTACGATACCTGAATTATCCATAGCAAGAAAGAAGGCTCCAGGTCAGAGAGAGAGGTGGGAAGAGGAGACGGGCAGACAGGTAGGAGGAAATAGACATAACGCAAAGGAGGTGACAGACAGAGAAAGTGGGCTGGGTAGATGGAGAGAGAGGGAAGAGGGGGTGATGGACAGACACAAGGAGTCGGACAGGGGGCAGGAGGAGACAGAGGAGAAGGAGTAGAAAGGGGGTGAAAGTGGTTGACAAGGGAGTGGGTGGGGGGAGGAAGAGCAGGTGGACTAAGAGAGGAGGAAGAAGAGGAAGACAAAAGGAGACGAAGAATGAGATACACAGGTTCACGGGGGCAGAAGGAAATTAGGACGCATACCTACTAGTTGTATATATTTATCAATTTTACATATAAACAGACTGAGCCACAGCAGCTCATGGCCGGGTACAAGTGGTTAGGGATTAACTTTCAAATAACTAAATGGGGCTGTATAGAGTAAAAAGTGTATGGGAACACAGATATTGGAACACATCCAACCCATGACGGAGTACATAGGATCAACTGTTACTATGAGATAAAGATGCTGTCAAAGCAGAGAAAAACCAGTGGGAGCCACATCCAGCCAGTTACAACATCAACGACAAAAAAATAAGTGAAAGGGAACGTGTGTACGCAGCCCGGACCCGCACCATTCATTTGTGCTGAAAACATCGGGATCAGACTGTAAGAAGTGTAAGCATTTCGTATTGATATGTAATTTCATTAACAATGTATTCGTTTCCTAGTCGATGCTGTCGCTGCTCTGGAATTAACTCGGCACTGGAATTTTAGGCTTTTTGGATTGCTTTCGTTTTCTGTGAGTACGAGCATATTTACGGGTCTTATGGGACGTCATTTTTCATTACTTCATAATTTTCAATTTCATACCAGTTTTCACTTATCTTCCGTCGAATACTTTTATTGTCTTACTTTGGGTCCTAGCAATGCTGAGCGAGCTCTTCGGAATGACACACGAATCAAAGTTCAGCTAAACGCCGTTCCATGCTACATCATTTTATAGCCTTACGCAAGGCTAACTCGCAACAATCACGCGCATGTTGCTACACTGGCACATTGACGTCACATTTGAAAAAATACTGCACGCCAGACAATTTTTTACTTACTATTAGTCTCGAAGTTATGAACCATTCAAATCTGACCGTATATTGACCCACACGAAATTTCGACTTACGGTGAATTCATCTTTTCACGTCAAAAATTTCGTTTACTAATGCGGCAAAAATATGCAGAGGGTATGATTACTCACGCAGTAGTTTCGTAAACACTGTCACAGAACATCATCAGAGTACTAAGAAGACACGGTATTGGCAACAATGTTTAAATCAACGATAAAACTGGCTGATTTTGTGAACAAGGCATAGGACTTACGCTCAGTGCTTGTCACAGCAGTAGTATACAAAAATGTCTTGCACATAATGTCAAGTGTACGTAGGAACTATACAAAGCAGTACCGGCACCAGGGTTAAGTAATACAAGGGCAACTGACAGTACATCGTGAACTGGGACTAGGCTTTCTCAATCATTGCTATGCTTCGATGTACAGAGTGACAACAGAAATTCACAAGCACAAAGGCAGCATTAATAGAAGACAGAAAGGCATGGAACTAAATAAATTGAGGGCTTCGGTGTTAACTACATCAAATAGAGCTAACTCTTCCCCAGTTACACTGGGAGCCCTTTCGCGATCTTGTGTATGAATTCCTAAGGGATCAAGCTGCTGGCCCGCCGCTGTGGCCGAGCGGTTCTAGGCGCTACAGTCCGAAACAGCGCTACTGCTATGATCACAGGTTCGAATCCTGCCTCAGGCATGGATGTGTGTCATGCCGTTAGGGTAGTTGGGTTTATGTAATTCTAAGTCTAGGGGACTGATGACCTCAGATAAGTCCCATAGTGCTTAGAGCCATTTGAACCGAACTGCTGAGGTCATCGGTCCCTAGGCTTACACACAACTTAATACAACTTATGCTAAGAACAACACACACACACACACACACACACACACACACACACACACACACACGTGCCCGAGGGAGGACTCGAACCTCCGGCGGGAGGGGCTACGCAATCCGTGACAAGGGGGCTTAAGCCACGCTGCCAGTCCGCACGGCCCGTGATCTTAGGCAGCAGTCTGATGACGGCGAGAATCGACCATTGTACAAACAGTTCGGCTTGCTGAGCTTGTTTTTGCGTTTTAAACTATTATCTGAGTCTTTGTCCTATGATGATGCCTCTAGTATTAGGAGACGACACAGTAGGAGTAAATACATACGTTCGAGCACGGCGTATTGCCCGTAAAACAGTGATCATCACTAAGGAAGAAGATCAAATTATAACGTCACGTCGACAATGAAGTCATGAGAGAAGGAGCACATCCTTGGTTAGGGAGAGATGGGAAAGGAAATCGGCAGTGTCTTTCAAAGGAACCCTCCCGGCATTTGCCTTCATCTGTTTAGGGAAATTACAGCCTACTAAATCAAGAATATAAATTTAAACGTCATCATTACAGGGGGCATCAGATGAACTTCTACAAACTTATGGAGTACATTAGTCCTTAAGACAGAAGGAAGAAATAAGTGATTAGCACCATTGTTTGGACTCTGCTTGGTAATGTTGTGTGGTCTTGGTGGGGCTGAAGGGAAGGGGATGGCAGATACAGTGGAGAAAAAAAAATCGTTATTTAAGATAGCTTGCCTGGTCATTATATCGCGATACAATGCTATCCCACTGCTATTCTGAAGTACCCGAATATCATATATATCTAATTTATTCATCCCTTTCTGTCTCTGTGGGATATTTGTCGTAATACGGCAAAGTACCTTTAATGGATTGTACAAATGCAGTACACTGTAGTCTCACTTAATGGAAAATTCCTTAACTAGAAAATAAAACTGTTTCTGTGGCAATCGGGATGAAATGCATGAAAATCAGAATTACTGTAGAAAGATCTGGGGAGAATACAATTATAAACTATATTATCTATAGCTAAACCACATCATAAAATCTTATTTAAGTACCACATAGAGATCGATTTACGATAATGTTGATTTATTCCTCGAAGACGCTAAGCTACAACGAAATCCGTTGTTCTTGAGTTATCGTAATTACATCGATTGCTAAGTGAGTATCTGACTATAAATGCATAGGACAGGATTATTTTCTATGTTGATTATTGCTTGTTTTACCTCGGGCACTGGCCTCGGTATAGGAGAAATCCAAACTGCACTGTCATTCGGAATCCTGTAACCGGCAGGGTAAATCCGTTCTTAGGTCAGAAGGAAGAAGCAAGAGTGTAGCATCTTCATTAGCACCCTGATTAGTAACGTGGTGTGGTATTGGCAACATTACTCCTTTAAGGAAAGAAGATGTCAGAAATAGCTGAAGCCTGAAACTCACCGGAGGCGTCGTATGCCTTCTTTTGAATTTCGGATTTGTGACTGTGAGAGAAACTTCTCAATAGAAAACGTATTCATATTATCCAGAAACAGTCCTCTGCTTTCGTCTGATGCATCAATCACCAATTCCTCACCTGTCCCATCCTCTCCATCACAAAGCAGCACTAGCGCGCTACGACCTCAATTATTTGTTGGTCGCATTCCCATCTCTATCTTCCCCTACAGTTTCTACCATCTACTGGTCTCTTTAATACCATGGGCGTTCTGCCCTGATGATATAACACATATCCTGTCATACTGTCCCTTCTTCCTTCGCTCTTTCTGCGGAACACATCCCCATTCCTTTTCTTGTCAGGTCTCCTCATATGCAACATTCTTCTGTAGCACAACATCACAATTGCTTTGATTGGCTTCTGTTACGTTTCTCCCCACACTGTATGAAGACCAACTGGCGACACAGGAAGTCGATACCAACGATGCAACAAAGCAGCTTAAATATCTTAATAAAGGCAAGGTCTTGGGTCTAGTTCTATACCGGTCAGGTTGCTTTAGGAGTATGCCGATGTAATAGCTCACACACAATCGCGGCCACACACAATCGCTCACTCGTCGAAATACCCGCACCGAAGGACTAAAAAGTTTTAATAGTAACACCAATGAGTAATCCGTTTTATTACCGGCACATATCGCTAACGTCAATTTGAAATGGAATTTTGGAACATATGATGTGTCCAAACATTATGAGCTATCTTCAAGGGATAGATTTATTGACAGCCAACACGGGTTCAGAATTTAGTTCTTGTGAGACCTAACTAGGTCTTTATTGTCACGAAGTAATGGGTGATACTGACAGGGGATGACCAATTAAATCCTTATTTTTAGATTTTCATAAGGCTTCTGACACCGTTTCTCACAAGCAACTTCTACTCAAATATTGTGCCGACAGAGTATCGTCTCAGTTGTGCGACTAGATTGGTGATTTCCTATCAGAAAGGTCACAGTTCGTACCAGATGACGGAAAATAATCGAGTAAAAGAGAAGTAATACCTCGCGTTCCCGAAGGAAGTGTTACAGGCCTTCTGCTGTTCTTGATGTGCATAAACAATTTAGGTGACAATCTGAGTAGCACTTTTAAATTGTTTGCAGATGATCGTGTCATTTAGCGTCTTCTAAACGATGATAAAATTGGAAAACGATTTAGATAAGCTATGTGTATGGCGCCAAATGTGGCAGTTAACTGTAAAAGCGGGAAAATGTGAGGTCATCTATATGAATACTAACAGGAATCCCCAAAATTTCAGTTACACGGTAAATCAAAAGAAATCTAAAGAATGTAAATTCAACTAAATATTTATGGATCATAATTACGGAATACTTCAATTTAAACGATCACATGGATAATTTTTGGTGACTGGGCAAGACAACCAAGCCACTAGGAGAGGAAGCCGAAAGGAACGCGTTTAAGCTCACGCCGGCTGGCGTGAGGTCTGGAACTGTTAAAGGAATAGAGACTAGCAAAAAAGGTACGTAGCTTCTGGAATACTTAACTTTAATCCATAATTGGTGAACATCGGTCTGACGGTTCATGCATCACAAGATAAATAGCAAATGATAATGGCGCCTTGCTAGGTCGTAGCAAATGACGTAGCTGAAGGCTATGCTAACTATCGTCTCGGCAAATGAGAGCGTAATTTGTCAGTGAACCATCGCTATCAAAGTCGGCTGTACAACTGGGGCGAGTGCTAGGACGTCTCTCTAGACCTGCCGTGTGGCGGCGCTCGGTCTGCAATCACTGATAGTGGCGACACGCGGGTCCGACGTATACTACCGGACCGCGGCCGATTTAAAGGCTACCACCTAGCAAGTGTGGTGTCTGGCGGTGACACCACAATGTTTGTGAGTAAAGCAAACCAAAGACTGCGATTTATTGGCAAAATACTTAGAAAATGCAACAGGGCTGCTACAGAAACTGCTTTGCGGAATGTGAACCGGATCAGATAGAATTTATGGAGCAAATCGAAAAAGTCTGAAGAAGGCAGCTCCCTTTGTACTGCCACGAAATAGGTGAGAGAGTCCCGCATGTATTATGCGAATTGGTGTAGCAATCATTAAAACAAAGGGGATTTTCGTTGTGGCAGGATCTTCCCGTGGTATTTCAATTACTGTCTCTTCAAAGTGTGGAAAAGGTTTGTTGGCACCACTTATATAGGGAGTTACGGTCATCACAATGAAGTAAGAAAAATCAGAGCTCTTAGGGGCAGATTTGGGAGTTTGTATTTTCCGCACGCTGTTCAAGAGTGGAATGGTAGGGAAGTAGCTTGAAGATGGTTCGATGAATCCTCTGCCAAGCGCCTAACTGTGAATTGCAGAGTAATTACGTAGATGCATGACTTCCTTGGCCAGGAATGCCATCATTGCCTCTAACATTCTGCCTTTTATGCCCTCCTCGTTTCTTCCGTTACTTGTTTCTTTGCTTCTAAACTAGTTTAATTCTTTACCTTCTTCTATTAGTGATAGCCAATTCTGGTAAGTTCCTCGCAACCCATATTCAGTACTCATTACTCTTCATTCAGCTTAGCAGGTCCTGCATTTCTTTCATTGAAGACAGGAATATCATGAGCGAATCTTATCATTGACATCAATTTATTTTGAATTTTAATCCGACCTTTGGATCTTTTTTATTTCCGTCATTCCTTGTTCGATGTGTAGACTGTATTACACGCTTTTTAATCCGAGCACTTCGTTTTTGTATTCCACTCTTATTGCTCCCTTTTTGTTCGTGTACAAACTATGTATTATCCATCTTTCCATATACACTCCTGGAAATTGAAATAAGAACACCGTGAATTCATTGTCCCAGGAAGGGGAAACTTTATTGACACATTCCTGGGGTCAAATACATCACATGATCACACTGACAGAACCACAGGCACATAGACACAGGCAACAGAGCATGCACAATGTCGGCACTAGTACAGTGTATATCCACCTTTCGCAGTAATGCAGGCTGCTATTCTCCCATGGAGACGATCGTAGGGATGCTGGATGTAGTCCTGTGGAACGGCTTGCCATGCCATTTCCACCTGGCGCCTCAGTTGGACCAGCGTTCGTGCTGGACGTGCAGACCGCGTGAGACGACGCTTCATCCAGTCCCAAACATGCTCAATGGGGGACAGATCCGGAGATCTTGCTGGCCAGGGTAGTTGACTTACACCTTCTAGAGCACGTTGGGTGGCACGGGATACATGCGGACGTGCATTGTCCTGTTGGAACAGCAAGTTCCCTTGCCGGTCTAGGAATGGTAGAACGATGGGTTCGATGACGGTTTGGATGTACCGTGCACTATTCAGTGTCCCCTCGACGAACACCAATGGTGTACGGCCAGTGTAGGAGATCGCTCCCCACACCATGATGCCGGGTGATGGCCCTGTGTGCCTCGGTCGTATGCAGTCCTGATTGTGGCGCTCACCTGCACGGCACCAAACACGCATACGACCATCATTGGCACCAAGGCAGAAGCGACTCTCATCGCTGAAGACGACACGTCTCCATTCGTCCCTCCATTCACGCCTGTCGCGACACCACTGGAGGCGGGCTGCACGATGTTGGGGCGTGAGCGGAAGACGGCCTAACGGTGTGCGGGATCGTAGCCCAGCTTCATGGAGACGGTTGCGAAAGGTCCTCGCCGATACCCCAGGAGCAACAGTGTCCCTAATTTGCTGGGAAGTGGCGGTGCGGTCCCCTACGGCACTGCGTAGGACCCTACGGTCTTGGCGTGCATCCGTGCGTCGCCGCGTCCGGTCCCAGGTCGACGGGCACCTGCACCTTCCGCCGACCACTGGCGACAACATCGATGTACTGTGGAGACCTCACGCCCCACGTGTTGAGCAATTCGGTGGTTCGTCCACCCGGCCTCCCGCATGCCCACTATACGCCCTCGCTCAAAGTCCGTCAACTGCACATACGGTTCACGTCCACGCTGTCGCGGCATGCTACCAGTGTTAAAGACTGCGATGGAGCTCCGTATGCCACGGCAAACTGGCTGACACTGACGGCGGCGGTGCACAAATGCTGCGCAGCTAGCGCCATTCGACGGCCAACACCGCGGTTCCTGGTGTGTCCGCTGTGCCGTGCGTGTGATCATTGCTTGTACAGCCCTCTCGCAGTGTCCGGAGCAAGTATTGTGGGTCTGACACACCGGTGTCAATGTGTTCTTTTTTCCATTTCCAGGAGTGTAGCTTACCCCTAGTTTGCTCAGAATTATGAAGGCAAATCCTATGAATGTGTTTTCAAGTTTCTTCAATCGTGCTTCCATTATCAACCGCAACATCATAACTACTTCTGCAGTGCTTTAACCTTTTCTAAAGCTAAACTGATAGTCATCTAACACATTCTCAACTTTTTTTGCATTCATTTGTCTATTATTCGTGTCAGCAACTTACATGCATGAGATGTTAAAATTATTGTGCCCTAATTGTCGCGCTTATAGATTCTCGCATTTTTCGGAATTATGAGGATGACGCTTTTCCGAAAGTCTGACGGTACATCACCGCTCTCATGCATTCTACACACTAACCTGTCTAGTCGTTTGTATGCCAATTCCTCCATTGTTTTTAGAAATACTGACGAACTATTATCTATCCCTTCTGAATTATTTGGTATTAACTCTATAGCTCTTTTAAATCTATACTGGATTCCTTATCATCTCCATATCGACCCTTGTTTCTTCATCATGCCATCGGACAAGTCCTTCCCCTCAAAATGCCTATCCGCTTTCTCCTCTCCACTTGACAGAGGAATTCAAAACTGCGCTATTAATACTACAGATTTTAATTTCACCGACGTTTGTTTCGATATTTGTATATGCTCAGTCAGTCCTTCCGAAAATCGTTTCTTATCTTTCTTCGATTTCTTGTCATTTTTCACGTAGCCATTTCGCCTTAGCTTCTCTGTAATTCGTATTTATTTCATTCCTAAGGGACTTGCATATGTGTATTCCTCAATTTCTCGGGACATTTTTTTTACTATGTTCTTTCGTCTTTCAGTTGAAGTATTTCTTCTGAATCCATGGTTTCTACGGAGGTACCTTCCTTGTGCCTATGTTTTTCTTCCAACTTCTATGACTGACCTTCAAGATTTCCTTCCCTCTTCAGCAGAAATATCTGCTGAACAATTCGTTATCGCAGCATCTATAGCCAATGCATACTCTGTAAGCCACTGTACGGTGCCTGGCAGTAGGTTCCCTGTGCCATTTCTAGTCATTTCCTTTCCTGTTCCACTCGCTGATAGAGCAACGGAAAAATGACTGTCTCTTTTCCTCCGTATGAACCCTAATTTCACCAATCTTAACTTCGTGGTCCCTGCGCACTATGTATGTTGGCAGTAGTAGAATCGTTCAGCAGTCACCTTCAAATGCTGGTTCTCTAAATTTTGTCAACAGTGTTTCTCGAAAAAACGTCGCCTTTCATCCAGGGATTTTCATTTACGTTCCCGAGGCATCTCCGCAACAGCTATATGTTGCTCGAACCTACGGGTAAAAAACCTGTCAGTCCGCTTATGAATTGCTTCGATGTCTTATTTCAGTCCGACCTGGTACGGACCCCAAACAATCGAGCAGTACTCAAGGATAGGTCGTACCAGCATCCTATATTGGGTCTCCTTTACTGATGAACCACTCTTTCCTAAAATTCTCCCAATTAACGGAAGTCGTCCATTCGCCATAAATACCACTGTTCTCAAATGCTCGTTCCAATTCATATCGCACTTCAGCGTTGCGCCCAGTTATTTAAACGACGTTACTGTATGAAGCAGGGCATTGGTGACACTGCGGCCGTACATTACAGGCTTGTTCTTCCTACTCATCCGCATTAACTTACGTTTCTCCACTTTCAGAGCTAGCTGCCATTCATCACACCAACTACAAATGTTGTCCAAATCGTTTTGTGTCGTCCTACAGTCACTCAACTTCGACACCTCGCCATATACCACAGCATCATCAGTAAACAATCGGAGATTGCTACCCACACTTTCCGCACAATCATTTATGTATACACAGAACAACAGCAGTCCTATCACATTTCCTTGGGGCACTCCTAATGACACCCTTATCTCTGATGAACACTCGCTGTAGAGGACAACGTACTGGGTTCTGTTACTTACGAACCCTTCGAACAACTCACATATCTGTGAACTTATCCCACATTCTCGTACCTTAACACCCCGCAATATGGCATCGTGTCGAATGCTTTTCGGAAACTTCGAAACGTGGAATCTGCCTGTTGCCCTTCACCCTTATATCGCAGTATATCATGTTAGAAAATGGCAAAATGAGTTTCGCTGGAGCGATTCTTACTAAAACCACGTAGATTCGTGTACATAAAGTTCTCAGTCTCAAGAAAGTTCATTATATTCGAACTGAGAATATGCTGAAGGATTCTGCAGCAAATCGAAGTTGGGAATACGGATCAGCAACTTTACGGATCGGTTCTTTTATCTTGTTATATACTGGAGACACCTGTGTTTTTTTCCAGTTGCTTGGGACTTTGTACTGGGCGACAGATTCACGATAAATGCAGGCTAGGTAAGGGACCAATACCGTGGACAGATCTTTGTAAAACCGATCTGGGATTCCATCCGGACCTGGTGATTGCTTTCAACCCTTTCCGTTCTTTCTCTACACCAGGGATGCTTATTATTACGTCGTCCATACGGGAGTCCGTTCGATGAGCAAATGAAGGTATGTTTATACGATTCTCCTGTGTGAACGATATCTTGAACTTGAATTTCAGAATTTCAGCTTTAGTTGTGCCATCTTCACATGTCACATCAGACTGTCCAAGAAACTGAAAGGAAGCCTTAGACCCGCTTAGCGATTTTACATACGACCAAAATTTTCTCTTGTTCTCTGACAGATCTTTTGCTAAGGTATGTCAGTGGTAGTTGTTGTATGCTTCGCGCATAGATCTTTCACAGACGTACGATGTCTACTAATATTTGCTAGTCGTCATTGGTGTTTTCCCTTTGGGACAGAGAGTGCAATAGCCTCCACTTCGTCAGCATCTTCCAAATTTCGTCATCAAACCACGTTGGGCTTTTACATCCTTTTTCCGAATACTAGGCGCATTACTCTCCAGACAACGATTAACAGTCTGCTTAAACTTTGCCCTCAATTCCTCTACGCCCGTCTTACAGGAGCTAAGTGATGTCAATTCACTATGTAAATGAGATGCAAACAACTTCTTATCTGTCCCATTCAGCAAAAACTCTCTCGCAGTCTTCTTCACTGGTTTATCAACTTTCGAAGCCTAATTGCTATAATGACATCATGATCGCTAATCCCCGTTTTTATAGGGAGATTATCTATAAAGTCCGGCCTATTTGTAGCTACAAGGTGTATGATACTTGCACTGCGTGTGGGCTCTAGCTGCACAAAACATTTTACAGAAAACGTGTTTAAAAGTGTTTCGCAAGACTGTCTGTCTGTACTTCACCGCAATGAATCCATAGACATCCCAGTATATATTCGGTAGGTTATAGTCGCCTCCAACGAGTATTGCATGATATGGGTATCTACTGACTGTAGATTTTCTTTGAATGACTCTACAACTGTCACAGCGGAGTCAGATGGGCGGTAAAAATATCCAACAATTAACTTCGTTTCACTTACACGTGTTATACGAGACCAGATAACTTGACTGTCACACTCAACTTCGGACCACACTAGAAACAATATTTCTGTCAACTGCAATGAACACTCCCTTTCCTATGGCCCCTAATCTGTCTTTCCGATGTAAGTTACATGGTTCGCTAATATCTCAGAACTTTCTACTTCGGGTTTCAGCCAGCTACCAGACACAAGAGCAATTCGAGAGCGAGAAGTTTGCTTGGAGGGCAATAAATTCTGGATACTTCGATACGAATACTCCGACAGCTCATTGATAAATATTGGCAGTCGAAGTGTCTGTACTCTGAACGCTTTCTGACCTCCATTACTGTCCATTGCCTGGTGTGTCTTCATCAGAGCACCTCAGACTACCGTCTGGCCTAAAAGACCCTCATATGCACTCCACAAGTACTCTGATACTCGAGTAGCTGCTTCCTTTGTGTACTGCACTCCTGACCTATCAAGCGGAGTTCAGCAAATCCCCACACGATGACACAGGTCTAGAAATCTGCAGCCAAGACCACCACAGAGACGACGAAACCTTTACAGAGGCCCTCCACTCGGCTCCAAATCAAATGACCCCGATCAACTCTGGGAACAGTGCTGCAAGTAGCGAGCTGTGCTTGCATTCCGCGAGCGATGTCAGCAGTCTTCACCTCCAGTTGGCAGTCCCCTCCAGTAGATCCGAATGGCTGATTAGTCGGGAATCTTTTGCCAGTGGGGTAATCATCACGACAGTTTTTCAATTACAGCCCACCTGTCCACATAGCTTACGTGCGCCCGTGGTCTAGGGGCTGTATCTTTGACTGGGAAATGAAACGTCGTCGCTTCCGGGTTTGGTTCTCCCACTGCTTAAATTCGGAATAAAAATCATCGGCAATGCCGTACGAAGTGTTTCGCCATATCAAGTCACCAACGTCTGCCAACGGCTCTGTCAAAAAGGGAGGAGGAACAAACAGAGTTTCAGGCCACTCTCTTGCCCTTGCGGTGGGAAACTGCGCCCACTAGGCGGAAGAATCAGCAATGATCAACGGTATGGGGATGCAGAAGGCAGTGGAAAACAATGCGTTAAATACACAAAATGCTATTGGATGAAGCGTTTCTGGTTTGGTTCAATCCTTCTTAACATTCATTTATAAAGTATTAGAAGTTAAGTATTTACACTAGGAATGAAAATTAGACTTCTATGTGCAATATGTAATTATAAACAAGTTTTACATTTTTAAATAATGATGGTAGTTAGATATGCGTTGATTAACAATTATTTTGTAATTAAATGGGGTAGCTATTCGAACTGAACAGAACAAAATGAAAAAAGTAATTACTGAAAAGAACTTGAAATAAGTGATTAAAAAATCGAGCTGTGCCGACTCTCTTTCCATCTTCAGGGAAGAGCTAGTAGAAGAAATTACCTCTGTTTATAAATTTGCAGGAGCAGGGAATCGAACCCAGGACCTTACACGGCAGCTAAGCATTCTACCACAGATACACGCTGCCTGTCAATCAAACTGACCTTACATTAGGGTATTTAAGTCGGAAAGGAAACTTCAAAATCGGTTTTCTCAATAACATCTGAGATTTGCATCGCAATGCTTCTGGGTACTGATATTTGAGTTCTGAACTCCACATTCCGCATATATTAAAAAATACAAAAATTTTAAGGCCGCTTGGTCTCCTTGTAAGACGTCGGGGCAGCCCCTGGAGGCGTTCGCCTCCGCCTCCCCGAGGGTTTCGGCGGCATTAGCGCGCCAGCGCCGCCGCGCTAGGACGGCCATTCCCGCCTCCCTGGCCATTAGCGCCGACTCCGCCTCTGGGGACGACGCGCTGTGTGACGCATGCGCATTAACGCCCATTATGGTAAACCTGTCGACCTGACCCGAACTAATAATATACTCCCTCTGCCATGCAAATGTCTTCGCGCAAGTTATTTGCATAATTCCTGAGTAATTCGCTGTAAGGACGTAATGCGAATCCAGAATTTGTCCCGGGGGTTCGCTTGGTTTATTGGCTGAGTTAGTGCCAATTCGGCAACGAAGAGCTCGTGAGCCTTTGAGGAGTTAAAGGCACAGCAAATAAGTCAGTGGATCCGCTGCTGTCAGTGCGAGGTTCTAACTGCCTTCGGTCCGAAATCTGTATCCAGCCTTGTTGTGTTGTTAAGATCATGCGGAGGGAAGAGTGACGGAGAATAACAATCTGCAGGTCTGCAGGCACTCGTGACCGATGTCACTGGGTTGTTAGGTAGCATCATATTTATGCTAAAAGATCGGTGTTTCGACGTCTTCGTTAGGTTCTTCTTCAGGATCTTGTAGTGTAGAGCTAAAGTGGACACCACAAGATCCTGAAGATGACCCCCGCAAAGGGGTTGAAACATCGATCGTTTAGAATAAATATGACGCGGCCTGACGACCTGGAAGATTTTAAATTCAATCTGCTCAATGCGTTATAATCGTGCTACTTATTTATATTCTAGCATTTCTTCAACAGAATGTAATTAATATCAAGCACATTATTTGTGTTTGTCACCTCCATTCAGCACGTTTCCAGAGCTGAGTTGTCAGGATAGATGGCTGCGATGCTACTGCCAACGAGTTATCCTTGGTGGGAGGACTGATACGGGGTGCATTCAGCCTCGTGTTATCAACATAGAAGCAAACTGACTGAGTAGTCAGTGAAATCTGGAAAACTGCCGAGAGTGCGGGTTCTGACCACATTCGCGTCCATACCACAGTCACATGACACCCCAAGTCAGAGGATGACGCTACGGCACGTAGACATCTTTCAGGGCCTGCACGAGAAGCTCGTCACTCAATCCGAAACTCTCTGCCCCCGGGTTCAGATTCTTTGCCACAATGTATACTCTAAATTTTGAAAACATTCTGTCCATCACTGCATAGTCTTTACAATACGACGTTAAACTCTAACTTTTTTCTTCTGCCCTTTATATACCCGTGTCGGTCTATATCATATCTATATAACTTACGCGCTACCACTAGTTAATGCTTACCAGTAACATAAATTCGTTTAAACTTATAACGAGCCTAAATATGTGCTGTAAATTCACTTATGCTGTATTCCTTACACCAGATTAAAAACTGCCGAAGTGCGAGTAGGAATCAAGCTCTGAGGGTTCCATTCAAACTTAATTATGTGTGTAAATAGTTCATCCAGCCAGAGATTGGTAACATATCAGCCCTGCGAATTGCAAGTTACTTGGGAAGTTTAATTTTTTGTGTTATTTCGCTTTTCTCATTGGAATTTCTGAGTGAAGGGTGTGTTAACAGACAGACCGACAGTCGGATAAAACTGACAGAAAATATTTTTTCATGTGATGTAATTACAAATTAACGATTCGCTGATTTTTACCTTTACTGGTACCGTAAAACCCTACTTCGTGCCAAATTTCACGATTCTATGTTAACGGAAAGAAAGCTATAGGTTTTTATGAGTAAGGTTACTTGTATCAAAATATGTGACATAAATGGCCGTATCTGATGCGTGCATTGTTTTGGAAGCTTGAATGTTTTATACGGCCGGGCAACCGTTTGACACTAGATGTGACATAAGTTTGAACTTTATACGTCTACCCGTTCCTAAGGAAAAAGGTTCTGACCAGTAGGACAGACATATAGACTGATGGACTAAGAGACGACAACAAATTGCTCCTATAATGGTCTAATGTGTGGTCTAAATGTGACAATAAATCACTAAAATGAACACAGATGCAGTTCTTCAGTAGATACTATCATTCCTGGAACACCAAATACCAGCAAAAATAACAGAATATAAAAACACTATTGATTAAATACTATTTTAGTATGTAAACAATTGACTAATTATATGAATTTTATTTAAAGGTACTCAGTACATTCACCACGATCCGTACTTTAGCGTATTGTACAGAAGATCACTGTAACACCTAGCTCATTTCCTACACATCGTCGTCAATATGTTCTTTTATGTTCCACAAAAAGCGGGTCTGTCGTACTTTGGTTCCTTGCTTGTGGTTGACTTCGTTATTTCCTCAGAAAAAATTGAGTATTTGAAGGCAAGCTTTTTTTTTGGTTCAAATTTGGTTAGCAGCAGAGACATTTGGACGTCAGTAATATTATCTGGTATCCTAAATGTAAAACAGTTCTTTAGAAAACAAAATCGCCTTATTGAAAATTAAATTATGCCTTATACACTGAAGAGCCAAAGTAACTGGTATAGCTGCCTAATATGGTGCAGGACCCCCGCGAGCACGCAGTAGTGCCGCAGCACTACATTGCATGGACTCGTGTCTTGTCTGAAGTAGTGCTGGAAGGAACTGACGCCATCAACCTACAGAGATGTCCAGAAATCCGCAAGAGTACGAGGGGATGGAGATCTCTTCTGAACAGCACGTTGCAAGGCATCCCAGACGTGCTCAAGCGGAAGTGTGTAAACTCAGAAGAGTGTTCCTGGAGCCACTTTGTAGTAGTTCTGGACGTGTGGGGTGTCGTATTGTGCTGGTGGAATGGTCCAAGTCCGTCGGAATGCACAATGGACAGAAATGGATGCAGGTGATCAGACAGGATACTTAAGCACGTGTCACCTGTCAGAGTCCTATCTAGACGTATCAGCGGTCCCATATCACTCCTACTGCACACGCCCCACACCATTGCAGAGCCTCCACCTTCTTGAACAGTTCTCTGCTGGCATGCAGAGTCCATGGATTCATGTGGTTGTCTCCATCCCCGTACACGTCCACCGCTCGATACAATTTGAAACGAGAGTTGTCCGACCAGACAACAAGTGTCCAGTTATCGACAGTCCAATTTCGATGTTGACGAGCTCAAGCGAGGCCCAAAGGCTTTTGTCGTGCAGTCAAGAGCACACCACTGGGCCTTCAGCTCCGAAAGCCCATATCGATGATATTTCGCAGGCTGACACTTGTTGATGGCTCACCATTGAAATCTGCAGCAATTTGCGGAACGATAGCATTTCAGTCACGTTGAACAATTCTCTTTAGTCGTCGTTGAACCCGTTCTTGCTGAATCTTTTTCTGGCCGCAGCGATGTTGGAGATTTGATGCTTTACTGGATTCCTGATATTCGCGGTACACTCGTGAAATGGTCGTACGGGAAAATCCTCACTTAATTGCTACCTCGGAGATGCTGTGTCCCATCGCTCTTGCGTCAACTATAACACTACGTCCAAACTCACTCAAATATTGATAACCTGCCATAATAGCAGCAGTAACCGATACAACTGCGCCAGACATTTGTTGTCTTGTATAGGCACTGACGACCCGAGCGCCATATTCTACCTGTCTACATATCTCTGTATTTGAATACGCATGCTTATACCATTTTCTTTGGCGCTTCAGTGCAGTTCCCTGAAAAATAAGTGGTGGTTTAGAGTTATGTGAGAAATAAATGTAAAAAGAATGTAATAAATTGAAAGTAACTAGTGAATTACAATTACATAATTCCTGTGGACATTATACCATACCGACTAATTTGAAATTCAATGGAAAGACTACTGCTATTTTTAATTTCTAGTGGACTCTTCAGTTAGAGGGTAGGTGGAAAGACGTGCTGACGAAACATTACAGGTTTCTTATCACTTCGTGAGTATGAATGGTGCACTTTATCCACCAGTGCGTGTACGTAGAAGTTAAATATGATAACCCCAAATTTTGTTGACATTGGGTATTACAGCTGCATTTGAAAATGGGTAAGAGGCGCTATTGGCTATCAATTCAAGATAAGTTTAGAAATGAAAGCTGATCTTGTTCCAATTAATTAAACATCCTTTTGTGGACATAACATTGAGAAATTCATTTCCTTAAATAGCGCTTTTCGTAAACTGTTAAACTAAAAAGGTCTAAAGAAGCCAGTCTTGTATTTTATCTCATCGTGGCATCGTTATACTGGGCAGAAATACATGTCATCATCAGCATCAGCATCAGCATCATCATCATCAACAACAAGAACAACAACAAAACTACTTCTACTACTACTACTACTACTACATCAGCCGTTTAACAAGCAATGGTCTCCTTTAGATTCTTTTGGATATAGGTGTATATCTAAGCTGAAATATGCATGGTGGCCCAGGAGTGTAAAGTTTCGTTAAGTGGAAAACTGGAATTAAGGCTGCGGCGTCAGTACTGACATTAGCTGGCTAACTGCAACATTAACATGGACATTCTTTCGAGGCGTATGAATATCTTTATCAATTTCATAGCATATTTTGCAGCATTTTGCAACATTGGACGCTTTTTTGTCTTCATTATGGTGATAGTTTCTGACAGCAAATGTGTGGCAGTTTGCAGAAAATTTCGTTTTAGTACCAACACTACAGGTCTCCATGTAAAGCTTAACCATTACTACACAGTTCAAACGCAATATTTTCCAACCACCAGGTGCAGAAGCAAGGATTATTATTTTTTTGACGGATTTGACTTAATGAGAATACCGCCTTCACATGACGACAGTAGTAAATATTATTAGTCTGACACAGTGTGCCTTATGATATATTTAGTTATTAGCCCCACAACTGGTTTAGCGCGAAATCTGAAGATGCTTCTCTAAATAAACCAAACCCGGTAATCGCCTTGAATATGTACTTCTGATCTTGACAAATAAAAAATATAATGCCTGGTAATTACAGAATAAAAAATAAATAACTGAATACGATTCTCTTCTGTAATACAATCCTATGTTGTAATTTTTCCATCCGTATTTATTTGTGAACACATATGGTAGGATGAAATCTGTTCTGTTCTTTTAAAGCTTTGCATGTATCGCTGGAGATATGGTAAAATGTGCATTTACGAACACTAAATCAGTAAATTCAACAACACAAAAACTACAAGTGTAACTGAGTGCTTCAGGTACGCTCAGATAAAAATGGAAGCTCAATGTGTATCGTCTTTGCCCATTTCGGAGTACGATAACCTGCAAACAGATTCAATACGAGAGAAGTAAAGCATTCTTTAAGGCACTGGAATCATACTGGAAACTAGTGGTTTTCAAGTGAAAGTCGACAAATGTGATTTACATTTCCCATCAATTGTTCACTTGAGCCAGAAGCCAAGGTGTGTTGCTTTACTGCTTGCTTTAACTACGTCGATTGAATATCTGGACGTAAGGCTTAGAGACATCATGAAACGAAACTGGCACATAAGAAGAGCTGCAAGAAATGGCAAGGCCCGTTATAGTTCCATGGATGAGTTGTAAAATCGTCTAGCACAATTATAAAGGAGATCTCTCTCAGAACGCTTGTATAATACATTCCTGAGCGCAACTGGTGTTCTCGGAAACCAATAAGTCGAATTAAAGGAAGCAATTAAGAGCCTTGATGCCAGATTTGTTACTTGTCGGTTATCAATATCAGCTGTGTTATGCAAGTGCTTAGCGAACTTAGATACGAAGCTTTGGAGGGAGGAAGACTGTTTTGCGCAGCACCAAATTGAGAATATTTGTGGAACCAACAAGTAATTTTCACAGTCTACAGAATACTTACAAAGTCTCCTGCGTTAGTTTCGCTGAAAGACCGCCAGGAAAAAAAATCTAGCGGTAAGGCCCGTACAACTGCATGTAGGCAGTATTTCTTACTTCTCCGTTTCCGAGTAGTACATGTAAGATGTTGAGTAAAGAAAGTTACAAGGCACTTTCCGCCATGCACTGCTGAGCAGCCTTCCTAGCTATCTGCAGTTGTAGTTGTAAGAAACAGCACAGTTTCATTTGCGTGCTACCTCTAAATGACCTGATGATCTGACTGTAATGACATCACTTTTCATCTCAAAACTACTTACAAATTTACAGCTGAAATCGACCTACGTATAAACTTAAATAGGGGAGAATAAACATGTGAAATTTCGAAAGATGTGCTAACACACTTGTAGGGACTACACACACGTGCAGCCTAGTAAGAAGGTACATGTCGTCGTTTGGACACAGTATACGTACCGAGGAGGACAATCAGAATTCCTTAAATTTCTATAGACTATAAAATTAATACCCCTTGCAGAACTCATTATGGAATCCGATAACAAAAACTGTTTGAAACACAGGTAACTCAGATTGATCAGACGAACCAAAAAGCATCATACACCATGTTCAAGCCATTTGCCTTGACTTCTGCACGTAATTCTACTCAGATCCGACTTGCCGCCAAAATGAATAAATATGGGCATGTGGATGAGTGGGTTGATTAATTACTATCTCACTGAACACAGCTTGTTTCTCATAGCGGAGAGAAAACTTCTGATGAAAAAGTAACACTGGGCGTGCCTCAATGCCGTCTTGCAACACCATTAGAGTTCACTGTACATACTATTGACGCATTGGATGACAGAGGGAAGATCTATGAAGCTGCTAGTGAATGATGTTGCTGTAACAGAGGAAGTCACGAAAGATAAATGTTATGGCGAAATGAGAAAGATCTGCAGTGGATCGACGCTTAGTGCAATGACATTAATTTGATCGTCAACATGAACAAGTGTAACACTGCACATAAATAAGAGGAATGGCCCGTTAGTGTTTCATTATTTAGTTTTTGATTATAAATTTGCCGAACAGTCACTGGAAACTGTCACATATATCAAACATCTGGAAATATGCGTACGGAGCTGTTTAATGTGGAACGATCACATAAAGGACATCGCAGGAAAGGTAGTTGCCAAAATGAGATTTATTTGCAAATTTCTCTCAAAGTGTAGTCCACCCACGAAGGGGTAGCTCAAAAGTTCCTCAGGGGCCCTTATTTGGATGCATACCAGACAAGAATTTATAGAGGAAGTGGAAAATATGTAACAAGAGCAGCGAGTTTGACGACAGATTCTGCTAATAAACGCGGAGCTTCAGGGACACTGTCAGAAAACTCCAGCGGCAGATGGTACATCAGAGGCGCTGTACACTTTGTCGCTACACTCTTAGAATCCAGGAGAGTACCGATCTACAAGATTCAACAAATATGTTGTTTCCTGTTAGATATGACTCGCGAAAATCCAATGTATGTAAAATTTGACAGATTCGATCTCACACGGGAATTTACCAGCAGTCGAGACTGGAACGGGAGGAGTGGTTAAGTGTTAGTGGTACATGAAGCATCTTCCGCAGCACAGCTAAACATAGGTTCTGGAGTGTACACTATATTCGGAGTACAGGGGGCATAAGGTATACAAGTGCAGAAATTTCCATAAGTGACGGAGGACGGTGTGATGAATAACGCTACCGTTTAGCTTCGTCGAATGTATTTTCCAGATCGACATAACCACTGAACGTGTGTTGATTTTCTCCAGTCTTGGTTACATTACCAAGCGCTACGTCTGAACTGTTTCTCTGGTGCCATTACCTTTGCTGAAGCCAAACTGATCTTCACCTAACAGTTCCTCAGTTTTATTTTCTGTTCTCCAGTATGTAGCTCTTGTCAACAACCTGGGTTTATGAGATGTAAGCTGATTGTGCGACAGTTTCCGCACTTAACTGCCCTTGCTATCTCCTTAATTGCAAGTAAGGTGGTCCGCTGCCAGTCTTCCTGAATGTATGCACCAACTTCAGTTGTCGTTAGGTTGACTCATCCCCCAACAATTATAGAAATTCCGATTTAATGTTGTGTATGCCTTCTGCCTCAAGACTTCTAGAGCACTTTCAAATTCTGACTGTTACACTGGATGTCCTATGTCTCTCTTGTGGACTCCAGGTTCTTCTTCTGTCACGTTATCGGACAAGTCATCTACCTCATAGAGGCCTACAGCGTAATGTTTCACCACATCCGTTGCCTCCTCTGCGTTTGACAGTAGAAGCCCCATTGCATTATTAACTTTCTAATCATTTCACCAAAGGTGGTTCTAACTTTCCTATATTATGAGTCAGTTCTCGCCATGATCATTTTTATTAAATTTCCTCCTTTTTTTTCTACAGCCATTTCACCTTGGCTTCACTGCACTTCCTATTTATTTCAACTGTAAGTGATGTACATTGCTATTTTCCAGTATCATGCACCTTAGGGAGGTTTGTGGAATACAGAAGTATACGTAAATATACATGGAGGTAACGTGTCCGGTAGCGTGTGACCCAGTAATTGCAATAGAGTATCGTATACAATACTTACAGCAAGTAAGCAAAACTTATGTTCGTAGCAACCGCACTACAGCTCTTCTTTAAAAGCGACGTAGCCAAAACTGGAATGTAATAGACGTCGAGGAAGAGATCTAACATAAAGGTATGCAGATTACCCGTAATTATGTTCGCATAGTCCACAGGTGTCATGGTCCCTTTGTTCACTGCCACTAGTCCCACGGAAGACCAGTTTATTGGCCCTCATAGCATTATTCTGTCCCCATTGGGCTGTGTCTGCAGTGCAGTGTGTATTTAGAGCAGTCGTTTGCTTGCAGTAAAGCATATCCGGACACTACCATTGACTTGGTGCCATATTTAATTTTTCAAATAAAAATTAATTTTTAGCATATTACGTTTGTAAATCGGAATACAAAGTATAAAATAATTTCTTCTAGCCCCACAAATATGCCTAAAGCCATAGAGATTATATTAAAAATTTTTGATTCTGTATTTATGACAGCTCTGAAATCACTTTTATGACAAAAAACATGGGGCATATTCAATAATTAATAGAAATGGACTATTCACGCTTCAGCTAGTAGTGTGATAATTGATAGTAATGATCTAAACTATTTATGCTTCAGCTAGTAGTGTAATAATAAGGAAGTGAACTGTTCATGCGTCAGTTACGTATTGCATACGCCCCAGGCTTTAACTTCTAAAAGTATTAAAAGTTCACACCAAAAATTTTCAGTACTAACTGTTTGGGGTTAGGAGATATTATTTTATACATTTCAGTCCTATTTAAAACGTGGTATATTGAAGATTAACTATTATGTAAGAATTTATTTTCTGATTTCCAGTCTTTTGTGAAATTTTTCGTTCGAGTTCTAGATGGTTGAGAAAAAGAAGCTATGTCATATATGGTGAAGCTAGGGAGTGAAGAGCTTTAGGATAGGTAGAAGGTTTATAAAAAGAGGGCTAAGAAATTAACAATAATGTGTAAGGAAGAGGAATGGGAAAGATAATGTGGGTAAATAGAGCATTCACTTGGATAGAGCAAATCGGCAATGGCATGGCGGATGATAAGACAGATGAAAATGGTTAGGAAGCCCGCACGTATACCACTGCCTGTATCTACTGGACAGCGGAAGAAGCACTTTGAAGAACTTCTGGTAGGAAAAAGAAGAATCCAATTGATAGAAATCTATAACACAAGCAGCACATTACACAATATAGAACCAATACTAGTGGCCAAACAGATGCTAAAAGCGGTAAAAAATAGAAAGTCAAGTGAACTGGGAGGAGCTATGAAGGAATAGTAGAAATATGGGACCTCTCGGATGATGAGAATTTCATGTAAACTGCTCAATCCGATTATGGAGGGAGAGGAAATACCAAGAGAGTGGTGTCTATCATACGCACTTGCTATCTACAAAAAAGGAAACAAAACTACCGAAATAACTGAAGAGAGTTAGTTTTATGACTTCTATCAGCAAAACCTCTTAGTGCTGTGCTTACAAACAGGTTGATGAATGAGATAGAGGGAATAATACTAGAGGAACAGGCAGTTTTTACTATTGGACGCTCTAGTACCAACAATATTTATGTCCTTAGAAAATATGTGAGAAGCTATATTTTTAGGGTCAAGAAGTTCACCCCATACTTGTGGATTTAGAAAAAGCGTATGATCCTGTTCCCATCAATGGCTCGTGGTGGAGTATGTAAGTGTAGGAGCACAACAGATATCGCTAATTCAAAGAATATACCACTAATGATGCAGTACTGCCGAAAGGCATTATTAAAGGTGTAAAGCAGTTAAAAATACTTAGGACTGGTTATCCGAGATTAACATGGAGTGTGGGAGTAATTGGAACGATGAGGAAGAAGGACCTGAAAGAGGAAGGCTGCCATTATCGTGAAAGCTGACGCATAGTAATACAGGACAACTGCTGAAGAGCGGAGAAGCCCTTAGAATTACTGAGATTTCAATCATTTGGATGAGAAAACAACAGAAACATGTGGTTAATTTCAGGATTATTTGAGTTTCTCTTCATATGGCCCAACCAATATACTGCTTCCTCCTCTCGCGAGAAGATCGTGAAGGTCAAAATTATAGATATTCAATCTCGTATGAAAGCTTACCAGAAATCATTCCTCCCACAAGCCATTCGGGACTGGAACAGGAAGACGGAGAAATGGCAGTGGTACACAAAGTACTCTCTGCCACACACCAGACAAGAAAATGAGTTAATACTGCATTGTGATTCAGTTCTTAGATATTTAAAATGTCAGTACCCTAACTCATCCAGAAACGAAACTCACCTGCAGAATTTATACTAAACTGACAGACAAGAATGATCTACCCATCTCGTCTTACAGCTCGTTCTGCTCAGCCTTGCCTGTCTGCTAGCATACAGCATGAACTGCCAACCTGTAATCCCTGTACAAAACTTCGCTCCTGGAGGGCAGCCAAGAAATCAGGTGTTACCAACGCTTTTCGCCCCACCCGCACCCTTATGGATCAGATGAACAAAAATGACAGCTAATATTGCGTTCTCATCCAGCTGTGTGCCATGTTTAAAGTTTCGAGTCTCTGTATCATTGGGAGATGAGACTAAAACTCGATTGCGAGATTTTGTACCTAAGAGAAAGACACGAAAGCGACCTAATAAAAACATGGTATAAATTTAATTCAGCCAATAAGGTGACACTTTTCTAGAGAGCCAATGTCCATTCTCTGAGATGTGTGGCCATTGTTACCATTTTTGTAAGCTCTTTGCTTCAGTATGGGAACACTTGGGGATCATTTGTTGCGGAGCGTCATGTTCAACAGCGAACGCTGAAAGGTGTTATCCGAAGCACATGTGATAGCATCGGCACTGAACGCTGGCACAGAATGTCGGCTGTCGTGCTTTACGGAGCGGGAAGGCTTCCGACGTCCACGATCTCTGCTGGAGGTGAGGACGTCCAACACCTTGTCTCATCCTCGTGATTGTGCTGTCCTTCAACTAGTTTTCGTCGATGCCTGGACAATATCAGCCGGACAACCAATTACCTTCGCCGTTTCAGAGATGCACGTTCCCAGCCTCTGGGCAGTAATAACGTTCTACATCTACATGGTTACTCAGCAATTCACACTTAAGTGCCTAGCAGAGGGTTCATCGAACGATTTTCATACTACATCTCTACCATTCCACTCTCGAATGGCGTATGGGAAAAGGGAATACCTAAATCTTTTCGTTCGAACTCTGATTTCTCCTATTTTATATGATAATCATTTCTGCCTACGTGGGTGGGTGTCAACAAAATATTTTCGCATTCAGAAGAGAGAGTTGCCGATTGAAATTTCGTAAATAGATCTCGCCGCAAAGAAAACCGCCATTATTTCAGTGACTGCCACCCCAACTCGCGTATCATATCAGTGACACTCTCACCGCTATTGCACGATAATATGAAACGAGCTGCCCTTCTTTGTACTTTTTCGATGCCCTCCGTCAATCCTACCTGGTAAGGATCCGACTTTGCGCAGCAATATTCCAGCAGAGGAAGGACAATTGCAAAGTAGGCTGTCTCTTTAGTGGCTTTGTCGCATCTTCTAAGTGTTCTGCCATCAAAGCACAGTCTTTGTTTCGCCTTCCTCACAATATTATCTACGTTGTCTCTCCAACTGAAGTTGCTCGTAATTGTAATTCCTAAGCAGTCAGTCAAATTGACAGCCCTTAGATTTGTGCAATTTATCGTATACCCAAAATTTATCGGATTTCTTTTTGTACCCATGTGGATGATCTTGCACTTTTCTTTTTTAGTGCCAATTGCCACTTTTCGCACGATGTAGAAATTCTTTCTAGATAATTTTGACATTCTTTTACGTCAGTGATCTTAAGATTTACGTCCCTAATCGTCGTTAGATTGAATCCATATTCGTCTCTGCTCCGGTAATACATTCAGTTTACCACACTAAGAGCTTGCAGTGCGTCTAGACAGCATTACTTCACAGTGCGAGGTCGACATAATGTCTGGCACATCGGTGTACGTATGTCAAGATGTTCCACACTCTCCTACACGGTAGGAAAAGTTACTTTATCTCCCGTATTACGAAGCAAGAGTGTTCAATTCATTTGAAGACAGAAATCTCTCGGAAACTGCACGTGGGATTCAAAGAAATTGTAGTTATAGTTTGTTCGTCTCGGAGAGTGGCATCCAGTGATACCAAATTCAGCCGAATTTCTTTTCGTTTCGCTACTGATGGCGCTGTAACCGGAAAAAATAAAATGTGTATAAAATCGTATATATCAAAATGCAATCCAATGACACTTGAAACCACCCGCCCACCCCGTCCCCCACCAAGTTGCGGTAAACCCCATTCAAAACGTGGCTGTTCCTCCGACAAAAATCGAAGAGGGGACCGCTCAAGGAAGCACTGCGACCGAGTAGCGAACTGCTACTTATCATAAAAGGCAGTGCAGTCCCATTAAAAGTGGTGAAATAATTTCCTGTCCTGCCCTAGCACTGTGGGAGCGGAGAGGGGGTGGAGGGGCGGAGTAATTCAACTGCTTTTGGAAAGAATTTTGAAACATACGATTTTCTACCCGTCTTGATTTTTACGGTTACCGGGCTATATGTTCGTTAAAGAAAAAATGTTTCAGGTAAAAGTTATGTATTTTTACCCATAGAATCCGAATCACCATTAAAAATGGGGGTTCCTATTCTAGATTTCAAAGTCCGCTCCCCCCCTCCCCCACCCCCTCAGCCGCCACACACGGAGTCGGGCGTGGGGTTGAATCTGGTATCATTGGATGTTCTCCCGAGAGACGAGCAAATTTAATGTGCTAATTTTTTGTATCCAATGTGTTGTTTCGGAGAAATTTCAATGTCTTCAGTTAAACTGAGCTCCCCGCGTTTTATTCAAATGATAATATTTACAACGAAGTGGGTCTATCTCACGGATAATAATTAGCGCTTAAGACATCACGTACTGAGGCATGAGGTAGTGAGAGAGAGAGCAGCAAGAGGGCTCTGGAGCTGGAATTATCCAGTCCTGGGACATCCGCCGAGGCGGAATGAACTGGCGACTGGCGCTGGTTGTCCGTGTCGGCGGCAACCCCTTCACGTTTCTTTAATCCATAATTCATCTGATCCTACGCCCCCTCTCGCGAGGGGATGAAAGAAAAATTTCGTCTCATTCTGAATGTGATTAACAGTGGCGTTAATCAAGGAGGCCGTTGCATCTCATTAATTTACATTTATCCATCAAAGAGAGGAGAAAATGACCGGAAAATTTGGTGCGTTTTGCAGAGCGACGTTTACTCTTTCCTTTTCCCGGGTACGAGGGGACGATATGACAAGGGAGATTTTTTTCGTTCCGGCTCAACCTTCACGAAGGTTGAAGAAGTTCCTCCATTCTCAGGGATATTTTACACATTCTTTGTTTGTTTCGTAATAGATATTACTGTACCCAGTGTTTTACGAATATAGCTGTATGTACCCGCAGTCTCTGCAATTATTGTGTATTTCTGTTCTTACAGTTACAGATATGAATCAATGTACAATAATGATATGTCACGTCTAGCTATCTGGCAGCAGTTTCTTAGTTATCTTTTTTTCTGTACCTGACGTGATTAGTACTGTTATCTGTCACGTTATGACGCAGCTATATTTTTCTCCTTACCCAACCCTGGTTTCTGGAATTCTCTAAGATGAGCGCACCTTTTCTCTGCCCTAGTGGTATTTGTCACGCTGCGGTTTGGTGTGCGGATGGTCTTCGTTGCACGGAGCGATCGCGCGCTGCCACGTCGCGGTTAAACAGTACGAAGAATTTGCTAAAGTAGAGTTAATGAGTTGAAAGTACGCCGAAGAAAAATATTTGACCAATTCATTTATTTCACAGAAAGGCGAACGGTGTTTATTATGAGGTTTATGGCTGAAAAAGGATGTTGTGGGTATCCATCACTAACCTCATGATTGAAACGTATACCGATATAAACAAATGGCAAAAGACTTTCATGATCAATGATTACCGATTTAATTCACGTGGAAATGCATTGTAGCAGCGAGTACTTTAGAATGAATGTGAAACGAGCTTACCTGTTAACACTAGACTGGATGACTTCAGGCATTGGTAAGAAAGTGTTGAAAGGAAGGGTAGAAAGGAACAACATAAACAAGTAATTGATTTGTACTCTTGTTACGTAAAAGTGACTCTTACCACTTTTCAGCTGCACAACCTTAATGTTTGATGAGGCACACTTATTCGTATCAGGCACGTGGTCAGGTATATTTCATAATGAAATGGGTTCTCCATCCAAAGCCTTCAACCTCGACTTCGACAGCCACAAAAGTAACTAAAGTAAATAAAAAGAAGCTTTACATTGCTTTGCTTGAAGCAGTCTTCTACATTTCATATGTTTGTCACCTGGTTTCTTTTGAATTTCCAGTCATGAGAGTGACTAATCAGATTTTCCTTTCTTTTGTTGCAGGTAAACGTCCTCACAGTATTTCATTCCAGAGCTACGAATTCCGGTAATGTACAGATAATACTTCTATTATCCTTCATTTCCCAGACAGAGATAAAACAATTGATTTATTATTCTGTCTATCTTGTACAAATTGTTGATTTTTTGGAGAGTTCTTACTGTTGAACAATCCATGAAATCAAAAAGAAATATTATGACTATGTACGTCTTATAAAAGAAATCATCAATTCTTCAACAACAACCAGAGCTTGTAGAGCACAGAGTGTCACCTAAATGATCTATAACCCACGATCATGGGACGAGCAGAGACTTTGGCCAAATTTTCTAATATGATTCAACTGCTGCAAAGTGTGCTAATAGAAATCGCTACATGAAACTATAACGTTTAACTTCAATGAGATCTTTATTAGACTATTTTGTGTGGATTTCAGTTGATCGTCTTTTTGGTTCGGTCACTGTTGATTGAACAGCAGTGGTGGTTCATCACAGGATTGCCGCTTTAGTATTTGAGGTTTTTTCGGCGTGCGTAGTAATTGAACAACTCGTTGCAAACCACCGAAGTTTACAGTCAGTTTTCTACTGCATCATTCACTATGAACGCTTAGAGCGGCCTCCAGTTTCTCTGGTGAGCCAGACGCTCCTTACAGTAATTTACTTCACCAGCGATCATTACTTCCTAATCCCTTCACTAGCTCTGGGAGCTGTATTCTGATGGGACTATAGTTAGTTCTGTGACATCGGACACGTTTTCTAATCCCTCCAGTCCAACCACAATACACTTTGTCCATAGAACGTTTCCAAGATACCTGCAATATGCGACTCAATGAAGTCACCCAGCAGCCAGCACAGCAAATCCTTATTGTCTAGAAGTAATTTACGCTCCTTGGGCATGTGTTGGATGCCAACGTTATTGTTTGGGCGTAAAAGCATGTGTTTTTGCCGCCAATGTGCATTTCAACCACATTCTTCCGATCACGCCAGAGGGAGAAATAACCTAACGCTTCACATCGTACTGAGAAAGGATTGCTTGGCCAGTAAGTACATCGCTTATCAAAACTGTTCTATCATCCTTTAGAGATTTCGCGTGGTGTGAGACCCATCTACGTTGCGTCCGCATTTAGATTTTGTTTTAATTATTAATTTGTTTTTCAGTAATCACTCTTGCCACTGACTTGCTGCAACCTGCCACGAACTCACCTATTTTGCCAGCCTAATCGTCACACAGAAGCACTTGTAGCAAATTAAACATTCATTTGATGGTTGTCTTTCCTTGCACTTTTTATCATGGAAACTATTCAGTTCATCCTGTCCTTTCTTCTTCTCAGTGTTTCCCATATGTTCCTTTCTTTTCCAAGTCTACGAAGATTCTCCTCACTCCTTACCTTATACATGCTTCTAAATTTCGCCATGTCTCTGTAATACTTCGATCCAATAGTTTCCATTATCTAACGTTCCGGTTTCCCAAGATTCCAATATACGCAACCAAACAATGCTGTACTCCAAACACACCATCTCAGAAATTTATTGCTCAATTTAATATCTGTGAGTAATGCTAGTTGAGCTTTTTGGCCATGAATGTCTTGCCTGTTGTAATTTGCATTGTATGTCATTCTTGTGTCGTCTGTCATGTGCTATTTTGCCTTCGAAGGGAGCGGAAATTCTTCTTTTCCTTGGTTCATCATTAATCTCATTTCTCCTACTCATTTCAACCGTTTTTTCGGTTTCCTCTCACATCAGTTTCTAAATTCATTAGACCACTTCATTCGACAGGTTCTGCAATTGTTCTTCACTATCACTAAGAGTAGCAGAGTCATCGGTGGATCTTATAACTGACAAGTGGACATGATCCACAATTTCAGTACGACTACCGAAACTTTGTTTCCCCCCTTGAACACTGCAGATTGTTAGCGAAATTTCAGTCATACGGAAACTGGTAGCATCGCGAACACACGGTATAAAAGTGTACTGTATGGCGGAACTGTCTTTTGTACTCCTATGATTCATATACAAATGTTTCTTGTGTCCTCATGGCAGCGCGATGGGAACTAACAGAGATCTTGAAAGAATAAACAGCCATATGATTGCATATTACTGTATTTAAAGCCCAAATCTGACTTTACCAGGTGTGACATGCTAATGGTCTAAGAACGTTTAGTATTTTACTCGATAATGGAGTAGAAGCCAGATAGTACAGAAGAAAAATACAGTAATATACAGGGTGATTCAAAAAGAATACCACAACTTTAGGAATTTAAAACTCTGCAACGACAAAAGGCAGAGCTAAGCACTATCTGTCGGCGAATTAAGGGAGCTATAAAGTTTCATTTAGTTGTACATTTGTTCGCTTGAGGCGCTGTTGACTAGGCGTCAGCGTCAGTTCATGCTAAGATGGCGACCGCTCAACAGAAAGCTTTTTGTGTTATTGAGTAGGGCAGAAGTGAATCGACGATAGTTGTTCAGCGTGCATTTCGAACGAAGTATGGTGTTAAACCTCCTGATAGGTGTTGTATCAAACGTTGGTATAAACAGTTTACAGAGAATGGGTGTTTGTGCAAAGGGAAAAGTTCTGGACGGCCGAGAACGAGTGATGAAAATGTAGCACGCATCCAGCAAGCATTTGTTCGCAGCCCACGAAAATCGACTCGCAGAGCTAGCAGAGAGCTGCAAATTCCACAATCAACTGTATGGAGAGTCCTACGAAAAAGGTTAGTTATGAAACCTTATCGTCTGAAATTGGTTCAAGCACTGTCTGCAGCTGATAAGATTAAAAGAATCGATTTCTGTGATTTTATCCTTGCTCAAATGGAAACAGATGAATCTTTCGTTTCAAAGATTGTGTTTAGTGATGAAGCAACTTTCCACACTAACGGGAAAGTCAACCGTCACAATGTCTGTATATGGGGCACTGAGAATCCGCGGGAAACAACTCAGTCTGAACGTGACTCACCTAAGGTGAACGTTTTCTGTGCCATTTCAGCCAATAAAGTTTTTGGTCCCTTTTTCGTCGAAGGTGCTACTGTAACTGGACTATGGAGATGTTAGAGAATTGGCTGTTCCCTCAGCTCGAACAAGAAGCACAACAATTCATATTTCAGCAGGATGGAGCGCCACCTCATTGGCACTTATCTGTCCGTAACTACCTGAACGTCAACTACCCGAGGCGATGGATCGGCCGCCAGGCAGCCCGTGACAGAGCACTTCATCACTGGCCTCCAAGAAGCCCTGATCTTACCCCTTGCGATTTTTTCTTTTGGGGGTGTTAAGGATATGGTGTTTCGGCCACCTCTCCCAGCCACCATTGATGATTTGAAACGAGAAATAACAGCAGCTATCCAAACTGTTACGCCTGATATGCTACAGAGTGTGTGGAACGAGTTGGAGTATCGGGTTGATATTGCTCGAGTGTCTGGAGGGGGCCATATTGAACATCTCTGAAGTTGTTTTTGAGTGAAAAAAAAACCTTTTTAAATACTCTTTGTATTGATGTATAACAGAAGGTTATATTACGTTTCTTTCATTAAATACACATTTTTAAAGTTGTGGTATTCTTTTTGAATCACCCTGTACTATCAAATATCGTATTCTTTCAGAAAATACTGCATGACTGTAGCTCAGCACCATCGGGAATTAATAGACTTTAAATGTTGCAGTTAGATGCACGGGAAATTTCTTTTCGGAAATCGTTAGAATTCAATATACCTAGATCCACAGTATCAAGAGTGAGATAAGTATACCAAATGTCAGGCAATGTCTCACATCATGGACATCGCAGTGGCTGAGCGAATGATTTCGCCTCCCAGATCGCTCGACATATAATCAATGTGTGACGTATGATGAACGTATCCGTTACGACAGGGCCGAGAAATTTGGCGTTAAGGGACTACGGCAGCAGACGACCGACGCGAATGCCCTTGGCAGCAGCACGACATCGCCTGCAGCGCCTCGCCTGGGCTCTTTATCATATCTGTGGGCCCCAAATGACTGGAAAACCGTGGCATCTGTCCCGATTTCAGTTGGAAGGAGCTGATGGTAGGTTTCGAGTGTGGTGCAGACCCCACGATTCCAAGGATCCAAGTTGTCAACAAGGTACTCTGCAAGCTGGTGCTTGTTTCATAACAGTGTGGGATCTTTCAATTGTAATGGACTGGGTCCTCTTGTCCAACTGATCATTGATCATTGATTGGAAATGGTTGCGTCTGACTACTTCGAGACCATTGTCAGCCATGCATGAACTTCATTGTCACCAACAACAATGAAAATTGTATGATGACAATGTGCCTCGTCAGATAAGTACGGAAAATTCGAGTGAATGATTTGTCCACCCAGATCGCTCGACATGAATTCTATCGCCCATTTATAGGACGTAATAGAGAGATCAGTTCGTGCACAAAATCCTGCAACATCCGCAATTATGGACGGATATAGAGGCACCATGGCTCTACATTTCTACTGGAGACTTCCAAATACTTGTCCAGTCCATGCCACGTCGAGATGCTACACTACAAGGGACAAATTGAAGTCTAACGTGATACTAGGATATTTACAACAACTTTTGTCGTTTTAATGTTATCTAGTACGAATTTCAGCAAGGATGCTCATCAGACACACGCGTGTTGTCAGGAGTGTCCGAGGAACGCGTGATACGATCCCTATATGTACATAACCGATCTGAAAAGTTAGTTGAACAGCAATATGTGATTCTGTAGTGCATGGGAAAGTGTTGTCGTTGTGGAACTGCAGAAGGATAACTGATACAGATTTTCTGTTTGTAGTTACTATTAAAATCAGTCTTGATCACAAATTTATTTATTCTGGTAAACGGTTTCGACTACTCGTGTGGTCATCTTCAGACCTACAAGTCAAATACAAAGTCTGATCAGAGGGCTACATACATTAAAGAAAATTATATAAAACGATGAATTACCAAAATGCTGTATGAGCAGGAACCTCCTTCTGGTGGTAAATCACTGCTAGGTAGAGCAGTGCACGCCTTACTTACATACTGGAGGCTCCGCCCACTTTTGACAGAATGATTTCATCGCTAACCAATGGGTTAAAAGTCAAATAACAACATAAAATTTCTTATTTAAAAGAATAATGACAAGAGTCAAAAATAAAAACACATGGAACTTATCTGGTTCAACAGCTTTTGTCAGATACATTAATATTGAACATATGAGATAAATGGAAATCGTTTCGACAGTACATGGGTTGCCCTTTCTGATCTGTTGGAGAACCATTTAGAAGCTAATGGTTGCCATGGAAAGCATAATCGCCATTCCAAAGATATGGCAGTGGCCTACTCCCCAACAAGGTTGTTATAATATCGATATGCGAATACTGTCACGTCACACGGCTTACTATGTATTTCAGCATGTTTTTATGGAAACGATAGACTCTACCAGGGCGCTTTTCATTCTGTCACAAGTTAGCGGAGCCTTTAGTATATAAGTAAGACGTTAATTGCTCTATCTAGCAGTGATTTATCGCCAGAAGGAGGCTCCTGCTCATACAGTATTTTGGTAATTCATCGTTTTATAACTTTGTAGTTTTATATAATTTTCTTTAATAGACTTTTTATTTGACTTGTAGGTCTAAAAATGACCACAGGCGTGGTTGAAACCGGTTACCAGAGTAAATAAATTTGTGATCGAGACTGATTTCAATAGTAACTATTAGTAATAACATTGATCACTGTCCGCTCCCACGATGTATTCAAAAGTAATCAATGGTAGCTTGCTTTAACTGCGAAATAATTTAAGTTAATTCAGATGACTAAGGAAAGGAATTCCGTATTGTTAGATCACAGTTTGTTGCTCTGCTGTGCTGCTGGACACAATTACTTAGATTAAATACCTGGTCGCAACGCCGCAAAGCGATACGAAATGGAACGTGCACGGAAAGTCGGTTGCAGGGAAGTCGAATTCTGTTTTTTTTTTTTTTTTGGGGGGGGGGGGGGGGAAGCAACGGATTTTTGTATATTGCTCCTGTGGTGGGAACCCAACTAGTTCGCATGAAAGGAAAGATCGAAGCAGAGTTGTTAGCAGAGGCCAGCCTGGTCGTAGCCCTAGCTGGTTACCAGGATCAACTGATCTGTCGGTGTGCGAATGCTTTGTGTGGCGAGACCTCAAGTCTAAGACGTACCACAACAACTCTTGTAATCTTTTAGAACTGCAGCAGAGCATTTCAGATTAGACTGCCGCAACTGTAGCAGTCCAGCTTCGATTCACCATTAGCAGCTTGCTGAGCAGAGTCCACAAGTGGTCAATTTCAACATCTGCTACAGTTAGGTCAGTACTGAATTTCCTTTACTGCCTTCCATATTACCATGGAATTCTGTTCTAAGGGCCAATTCTGTTTGCCCCAACCTGTACTATCATGCAATTTTTGGCATAATTTGATTATACGGCGTACTGATAATTGTTTACAGGTTTCGTTGTACAGCCAGATTACACATCTACTACTTCATATTATTCAGCGGGGCGATTTCGTGGGCGTAAGGTTGTCTCCCAGAAGGTGCGCCCGCAGCATTCAGGACGAAACAAAGCATTGTCCTTGGAATCGCGAGTACTCCACTACGCAGCAACAGACAAAGGCCGGTGCGACCTCCACCCTTTCGTTTCCCGCACGGAACACGGGACTGCATTTTCATCACTCGCGCCGGGCATTTGCCGACATTGGACCCATCCCTAGGATGAGCCTTGACAGACTGCGGGAGAGATTCCGGCCTTTGATATGGCTCTAATGTCGAGAACGTCGACGCCCGCTTCCTCCCACTATCCCCCGGCTGCCGCCCGCGCCGACACCATTCGTCTCCATTAGGGCGCTTTATTTTTGCTTATGCGCTCCATCGAGGCCCGTGTATTGATAACGGCGCCCTGCGCAATAAAACCCACTCGCCGGGGGTGGGCCGGGTAGAGCGCCGACCATTCTTCCCATAATAGATGCGTTCACTGGGCTGCGGGGGCGGCAGCCGGTGGTTCTGGAGGGGGCGGAGGGGACGCGTGTGTGGCTGGCGCCCCAACCTCCGCACTCAGTGGCGGGGCGATGAATGCATTTAGAGGACGTGTATGAGGAAAGTGCGTCCTGCGTTCTGTCAGTGTGCAGGCTTAGGACATTTTTGCTTCGTGTTACAGCGTACACCAAATATAGTGAGTTAGAAGGCAGTTAAAGTCACAGTACAGTATGATACGATAATTTAGGTTATCCCACATCTCAGTGTATGAAAGGAAATTTCCTGGCTGCTTCGGCGTCTCATCAGCCAAAGGATTGATAGATAATTCAAATTTGGGGTCTATGCTGATCTTACACTGCTGGCATCGCTTAAGAAGGATTTTGGAAAATACCACCATCAAGAAGGTACTGATAGTTTTTTTGCCAACAGGACACTTTTTTAAGACAATTTTTAAATAGAATTACAATATTTGGTACTTGGTTTCTCGGACAGAAATAAACTTTCAGCGTTTTTGGAAATTCGAACCTTAGGGAGGTGAAATAGTGGTTGAAAGCTATTTACTTTTAAATAAATCGTTAATAAAGAATTATTAAGGAATTGTTAAAATTACATGCATACAAATTGGTATTTGACTCCTCAGTTAGAAAAATACGGGTTCCAGTGTTTTAGGGAATTTAACTGCTACTGAGTTTAAATAGGGGGTGACATTTTTGATCGAAAATTGTCATTACGAAAGCATTTTTGAAGATAAATATCCGAAGGCTTGTATTCGGCTAGTTAGTTGGAAATAAGAATGTACGGGTTTCAATGTTTTTGAAAATTCAACCCTAAGATGGTGAGAAAGGGGATGAAAAGGTTTATGAAAACATTATATTAAAACTTTCTTTTAACGCTGGTTGGAAATTTAGTATGTGTTACAGAATGTAAGCTTCTATGTAGATATCACCGCAAGATGGCAAAACAAAGGGTTAAGAGAAACCTCTGACGACAACTCCCCGAATCGCCTTTTGCTCAGAAGTACATTCGAAAAAGACCGTGCTTCTATGGCCTTCATCGGCGTAAAAAGTTTTGAAGGTATTGTAATTTGTGAAGTTAATCAAAGAAAGCTATTTAACAGTCACCACAATAAATGGGCTCTGTAAGAAGTGCTTAGAAAAAGAAACATACCTATAATATACTTATCTTATTTTTGCTTTAATTATTACGCAAACACGGGTGGAGCAAAGAACGGCTAATACGGTGACTTGGCTCAAGTTCACGTTGTATATCCAGCGTTTTCCAGGGGAACAAATATTTGATTTTCAGCGCTTCACACAATTACGGATCAAATTTAAAAATTTAAAAGCCTATTATAATCTGCCCATTAGCAGGTGTAATCATACGCTAAAAGCTTAAGACAATAAGACCTGTATTAAAGTTAGAACTTATGTATGCATCTTGAGACACTGTGAAATTACTTAAAATATAAAACTTTTTCTCAGCTTAGTACTGGAAAGAAAAGTCTTTATCGCTTATTACACTGTCGTCGTTCGTGCACTAACGTTTCAGCGTCAGGCATGACGTTTAAAGTTATTAATTCTTTACTACTATTCGCTATTCATTTTGCAGAGAGTATCCACTTATACCACTGAATTCTCTTCACCTTCAGCCATGACGTTTTTCCATGATTAACGCCAAATAGTGGAACATATGAACTCTTTTGTGAAGTATGTAGATATTTGGAACTTTTTTGAACGTTTTAAGGAATCCGTTTTCTGCGGATTACTGGTTTGTATACTAATCCTGTGTGAGCAGATACTCTTCGATAAAATAAAGAAGGACGTGACAGAATTTAGCAGAACGACAGCGGCTGCCGATTTTGATATTGTAGTGCACATTGACATGTCACTGGTAGCCAAACATTTTATATCTACTGATGGGGCACAACTCATTGGAACTGGTTAATGGAAACACTTTGTCATCGGGACAGGAATCGCACTTATTAAAATATTCGGAGTTACTATTACATAATGGAATGAATTACTTATTGAAAAGCAGCGTTTCTCTTGAACCTACGTTTATCATTAAGCGGATTGTTACTTTTTTGAAGGTATATTGTGTTCAGTATAAAAGTTTACATTTTGCAAGAAGGTACGACTTGTTAAAATATTGCTAACACTAATGCGATGGCTATATTTTTTGGTTGCCTGATGATGTTGAGAAGGACGGAAGCTGATTTACGCCTGCAGTCCTTCAGCACATAAATATACGTTGTATGCCAGACAGAATAGGAATTTATTACACGCTCTGTAGCATCGTACTGTCATATGCACGCCTGTGCGGTGGAGGCAGACTCATAGGCATTCATTTTCCAAATTTTGATGGTGAATAAAATTATCACTGCAGTACGTGGCCAACAAGGGGAGGAGAGGTGGTAGGGTAAAATTCCTGATCACCAGTCTCTGCGCCAGTGTCATGGATTAAATTCATAACCTCTGTGCAGTGTGTCATGAACTGAGGGCATGTGACATTTTCAATGGAGATCCGTCCGACGAATGGGGACGTTGAGTTGGGTGGCCCTTCGTGCTGTTCCAGAGGAGTGTGGAACGTGCCTGCAGCCGGTTTCGCCCTCACCCTTCTTTCATCATGATCATGATCATCATCATCGTCATCATACAACAGAAACATAATACCACATTATAGCCGCATCCATTACACTCACCTATGCTCTAAAAACACACATCCTATAAAAATCTCACTTACCTGCAATGAACGGGGCAAAGGTGCTTGGGTGAAGAACAATCTTTAAGATTGACAACTGACGCCACCTCGTGGAACAACCCATATGACGTTGCCAATAACAGAGTTGGACGACTCTGGAAGTGATTTTCTATTTTCAATTTGTTGCTGAAGACACCCACAAGCGTCCTGTGAGATATTTCACCCAATATTTTTTACACCGCGTACATACAATTTAGCGTTTGAGACAATTAGCGGCAATACGTAGTTGGCTTACATTGCCGTACAAATCGAAAGGCCCTAGCGATAAAGCAAGAAAAATTGTCATTCAAGGCAAGAGTTTAAATATCACTTATTTTAGACAAGACTGCGAAACGGAAGCTACAGCTCTTTACGCGTGTAGCACAGTAGCCAGTAAGCTTCAAACAAGTTTACGTGTTATGGTGTGCTACAAACCTGAAAAGGTCAACTTTGGGATAAGCACTAGTCAGAACCGATGACGGTGATATTGAGTTTTAATTCGAGAATACTTAGGCTGTAGTCTGGAGTATGATCCACACTGTAGTAATGCGTTTCTTCTGAACTGACATTCCGATATTATATAGCCTGCTATTGCAAACTATGTTGGTAAAGTCAAAGGGCATGCCTCGAACGATTTTTCGCTTTAAAACCCGCTATTGCTGCATTTATGAAGGATAAAGGAATGCGGGAAAGAAAAGCAGAACTTCAGGAATGGATGGCAGATTTCATTTTACTTGGACTTGACTGCAAACTGCCCACAGTGAGACATTGAACTTACTTCTTAATTAATGAGGATACGTTCAATAAGATAATGTCATTGTAGAAGGGACGTCAAGGGAAGTCAAGCCCTCTAATCTCACTGACGATGAAGAAAACACATGGTTTGAAAAAAATGCGTCGTGACCTTGAAAGATTTACAGGGATAGTTCTCTAAACGTTTGCAGGACATTGTCGATCTTACATCTGTTTTTGAGCTGTTTTCGAGAAAGCTACACTGTGCATGTGCCAATGTAACTGACTGATCAGTAGTCTAATTCTCGTTTGAAAGACAACATTTTTTTACATCTAAATTGTGCGGGAAGTTTACAGTGTTTTCCCCGGGTAGGTTTTCCACTTCGCCGTAACGAGATTGCAAAAACTGCTACAGTATTCCGGTCAATATATGTGTGTGAAAGACCTTTTCTCGATGACGAAAGTAAATGAGCATTACTATCTGGTAACCTAAGTGCGAAAATTTGTGAAATTGTCTCCGTCTGTCCGTATGCCGACAGTTTGTACCCGATAAAAATAATGTTATGCCATCAGCTTTCCAAATACAATTAAATAAGAACCTTCAACATCGCAGCGCGTCAGCAATGGTTGGTTAATATATCAAAAAACTAAAAATCCGCCTCGATTGCGAAAAAAGCACCTAGTGTTAAGTGTTAACCCAGGTTTTGGCGTAGATAACTACACCTTCTTCAGAACAACAATAAAACCCACAAGTGCCTAAGAAGACCTTTGTCAATAATTAAAAGAACACCACAGCTACACATTTAAAAACGAAAAAGAAAAGGAAAACACAAACAGTACATATGTACAAAGTCAAAACCACTATTTAACTTAATGGTGTACTCTCCACCTCACATCGGTCTATGTTCGATGGGCCATGACCCGCCATAAACTGCAGCTACAAACGGTCGCTCACTTACAAGCCTGACGTGCTATCTATACACAAGCGCAAGACAAGGGAAGTTACTTGAATGTGCATGCGCATACGAAAACCAGAAAGTTTATACGTGGGTCGGGGCTAAATAGCCCATATATTCCCAACCGTGGATCAACGTATATCAAAAAATGAAATGGATACAACAAGAGACGAGCTAAATTGGAGATGAAACCTAAAAATAGGCGAAGATGAATTCCTGTTACAATTTGTTTAGTATATTACATTTTGTATACTTTTAATTTGCTGTGCTAACATATTGGTGGATAGAAACGGGGCCACGATGTTGCTGGAATATCAGCGTTTTGCTGCCTCGAGTTGTGTCCGCACAAACATCGAGGTGACTTCTGTAGCACGAGTTTTCGGTCAATAGCTGAAGAGGTGTTGCAGCGGAATGCTTCCGGCATACAAGCGACGGCCGATGGAGCTACGCTGTCGGAAAATCCATTCACACTCTCTTCGGAGAAAAAACACTACCTTCCTCTTAGAGGCATCACTATCAATTGCTCTGTGATAACTGGTGGCTTGATCTTCGTTTCTCAAACTTGTGATCTTCGTGGGGGATGACTACTTTGCTCTCCAGAGATCATTTCCGATGGTGCTCTCGGCTTTGTGGGTCTATTGGAGGGGCCAGGTTGTACCAGTGTATCTTGTTATGGGGAAGGGAGTTGGCAGGAAAGAAGGAAGCAAGTGGAGCCCTGTGGGTAGTGTGTCGAAATATGGGCGTCAGAATCCTGGTCCTGTTGCAGCTGGATGGAATCTGTAAGTAAATGATGACGATACTGTTGGCCAACTAGTGCCTCTGGCCTGTACGGGATGTAACATTACTTAGCTGTCGCAGCTGGAGTTGACAATGGTGTACATGAGGTTCCCCCTACCCGACCTTTGCTTTAGATATGTGACCACTTCATGGCCGTTGACAATCCCAATGATTGATCATACGTGCAAATCAAGACTGGGGGCCCCCCAATAGGTTTGACTGAGAGGTCCTTTCTTGCTTGCTGGGTGAAGGAGGTTAATCGTTGCGCTAAAAACAGCTCAGCTAGGTTATCAACGTGACGATGGAGCTGTATGAAGTGAAGACGTTGAGCCATTCTGTGGTCGTGGTCGTCATCATTCCGGTCATTTTGATCTAGAGTGGCCTGTCCAATCACTCTGCCTTCGAGTTCGATCCAAGATGAAAACTAATAGAGGTCAGAAGGTCATCACCATCCATTGCTGCACCAAATGATGTGTGGCGCTCCGTCAGTGGCGACGATCATCACCAGTGCCCAAACGATTGTTGCTGAGGTCGAGTATGACAATCGTGCAACATTTGGTACAGCTGAGAAAGCATACGCAAGAAGTCACCGCATAGCTCCATCGAACGCACCTGCTGATCCTGTGTGCTTTGCACACGTGGATTCGTATCCCATTCTGTTGGCCACGTGTGTATCATAGTCCGACACTAATGAAGCAGTTCACTGCATCGAACCAAGAAATAGGCCGCAATCAGTATAAACGTTATGTCGATAGCCAAAAACAATGTAGGTCGGTAACATTCGACTGCTAGCTGCTTTAGCCTGAGAAAGCCAGCAACATCTGGCACAATGTCACACCAGTAGGATTCAAAAAATGAATGTACAGTTCTAGACAGCTGTTTTCGAGAGTCTACGTAACTATAGCTGTAATAATGAAAACCACAGTGTTCAGTTCACCACTTCTTTATTGGTAGAGTTGTCTGCATGAGATTCTTTTGTCTCATTTGCTTCAAGATTTTATGTCGTATTTTCATATGCATTTGTACCTTCACACATACCACTTATATCAACTGACCGCTTTTCTTCTCTTATTACTCAAATTCTAAGGTTACTAGACTAGTAGGTTAATTCAAATTAAACAAGTAATATATAAATATATCTAAATTTATGGTGTTAAGGTAAGGGACGAAATACCAACATATTGCTCTCTAAACATTATAATTAAATAATAAGCAAACAACTGCATAAAAGAAATTTAATTTCTTTACCCGTTGTGGGTACTTAATTCCATTCTTCAGAAGGCAATGCCTTTCGCATCAGCAGACACTGTGAACTACCTGACCATGCACTGACACTCTTAAATAATGCGCCGGCCGGTGTGGCCGTGCGGTTCTAGGCGCTTCTGTCTGGAACCGCGTGACCGCTACGGTCGCAGGTTCGAATCCTGCCTCGGGCATGGTTGTGTGTGATGTTCTTAGGTTAGTTAGGTTTAAGTAGTTCTAAGTTCTTGGGGACTGATGACCACAGATGTTAAGTCCCATAGTGCTCAGAGCCATTTGAACCATTTTTTTTCTTAAATAATGCGATTTGCGTAACTTTCTAAGGAAGTGCACTAAGTGCCCGAAACTGGTAAAGAAATTAAATTTCTTTTATGGAACTGATTACTTATTATTTCATTATATACGACTACAGTTGCTGAAGATGGATAAAATACTAAAATCTCTGCACATTACTTTGAAACTAGAAGTGGAAATAATGAGCCAGTTTTTGTTTGTTTGTCGGACCCATAGCATGTGATTCTTTTCAATGTACTACTAGTGTAACTATAAACAGTTCACCTCATATTTCGTAATGGTAAAAATTGAACTTTGCAGAGTCGTTAGTGGATAAGAACAGTTTTCCGAATTAGAATAGCAGTTACGTGGCATCAGGTTTTTATTCTAATTTGTAAAGGTTTTTTATTTCTTTCTTTCGATTCGACAGTGATATCAATGTTTTTCTTTTTCTACTTCATCCCTCCCTCCTGTACTACTTTTTCTACGTGTCCTCAAAATTCTCTACCGATAGAGAGCTCCTATTCTGTAGTAAGGAATGAAGCCCATGGTATATATGTTCGAGTTCTGTTAGTGACATTCGAAAATTGCCAGCGTTCCTTTTCAAACTGACACGTCACGGTAAGACAGTTTTTGCATTCAGAAAGAAATAAATTACTCAGTTCCTAAATTTAGTAAAACTTCGCTTTCTCTGGCGATTCCAAAGATGACAATCATGCAGATACTATCCCAACCCGCTTTCAACAGTTCGGTCAATTATGCCTGCAGCTCTGGCTAGCCGACAACGGGTGTCTGCAAACACAGCACTGCAGGTTGAGGTTAGCGCTTGTGGCGCGGCAGCGGCGATCGGGTGTAGGAGCCACTGGCTGGCTGGCTTGTAATTGGACGAGCTACGGTAATTGGAGAGGTAATTGTTTTCGGTGAATGTTTGCCTCGGTCCTCGGACATTGTGCGTCCCCGTACGACTGGCTCCGAATTAATTCAACACGTACGGGTCCCGTTCCTTTCGGCGCTCTCCTTCGCTCTGAGCCAACAACGATCGTACAAATTCTCTGCTAACAGATGTGCAATCTCCTTTGTTGGCTGTACCGTGAAGTTCTTTGTACCAAAGGAGACTAAAGCAATGCCTCTGTATTTCATTCACAAACACCTGTAATCAGATCTGAGTTTAATTGATCTAAATAATTTCAGGTATACGCAGAAGCGAGCAATGCTGGTGTCGAAATTACGATAAAGTAAATTTCAAGTTTTTTCGTTAACAGGACACGATTTAGTGCAGACACCTGGTGAGAAATCAGCAATTATGTCATTCATTGTATCTATTGTTTACACTTTTAGTGTGTTTATGAAATGAAGTTCTCTTCAAATAATTTGTTTAACTGAACAAAACCCGTTTATGTCATGATAAACTACTATGAACAGTGTTTCTAACATATTACTCGTTTCGTCTTTAGGAAGTCCAAGCTTACAGTTTTCTTCATTGCTGCAGTTATTCACGTGTAAGACGGGTGTCTTCGAAAACAGCAATGTGAATTATGGTAGTTCTAATAAAAGAACCGCTATCCTTTTTTAAAAAAGCAGAAAGAAGAAAGAAAGAAAGAACGGAGATGTATCTATTTAAACGCCTGAACTACACAATTTCTAGGTAACGTCAACGAGACGAAAAACAGATATTAATATTAATAATACACATTCAGTCCAAATCTGAACCTTTTGTATTTCTCAGCAATGGATGCATAAGTTCAGATTCAAATGTTGAACACGGACCTAGGATAGTGATATACGAGGTTTAGCGATATCAGGAGAATGTCTGTTCAAATGGCTCTGAGCACTATGGGACTTAACATCTATGGTCATCAGTCCCCTAGAACTTAGAACTACTTAAACCTAACTAACCTAAGGACAGCACACAACACCCAGTCATCACGAGGCAGAGAAAATCCCTGACCGCGCCGGGAATCGAGCCCGGGAACCCGGGACCGGGAAGCGAGAACGCTACCGCACGACCATGAGCTGCGGACAATGAGAATGTCTGTGAGGAACACAAGATCTATAGGGCCCTACATCTGAAGATGCATCGCTATTATTTTCCTTCTAGGGACAGACACGGGTATTGAATGCAGATATACATTAGCTGACCAGCTGTGTTGTAATTTGATTTGCTACAGGTCCATACTCTATATGTAATTGTTAAAACACTGTCGCTCGCTTACAACTGGATGGTTTTATTTATTACTATTGCAATATTATTTAAGAGTACTGCCCGTCTTCGGGCAGAAATACCGAATTGTGTGATAGCTGATTCTTTATTCGACCGAAGCGAACGCGAGGAATAACAATTTCGTAGAAGCTAGGTATCTGCTAATTAATGCTATCCCAACAAATAAAAACGTTCAATGTAATGCGATTTCTGTGGGCACGTGCATGGAAATATTAAACGTATTGTAAGACGTTCAGGAGATAATTATTCCGTCGTATAGAGTATTAGAGTTTTCGCAGGGAATTGGGAGCCACGGTTCGTAATAGTACTACTCCTGAAAGTTCTTATCTTTTAGAATCTTCTTTATTTTATGGTAATTATTATCAAACAAACACCTAGATCTTTGTTTCACAGGTCCGTCTTGATCTCATAAACTTTTACACCTCACTTTTACCGGATTGAGTAATAGTCTGTGTGATCAAGTGATCAAGTGCCAAAAATATGATCACGGTACAATTTTCAGATTTTATCTCTTCAATTGATAAAATCCTAGATGCTTACGAAATAAGAAAAAAACAAATATTGATCTATCTAAAATTGCGGAAGTTGTATAGCTGTATAATATCACAGGTTTTTAAAATGTGGAAAAAAATTTTCATTACCTGCCTACGAACTGAAGTAGATATCTTGGTTCTCTTCTTATTAGCACATACCTTTTATGGGTAGCATCCGGCCCTAATCGTTACTCCAGAAATTTCCTCACTGTGTCCTTGATGGCATATAGCCAGACATGTTTTCTCCTTTTATTCCCCGATTTTTAAAGACCTTGTTGTGGTTAGTATTCTCAAACATACCGCCTCTCTTCTTTATCTGACGTGGTATCTTCTATAGAGTTTCTGTTGTACAGCACAGGATGAAGTCTGGAGGGGTACGTGATAGATCTCAACAGGAAGTCTAATTAAGTATCCATGACTCCAGCTTGAGATAATTCTGGTCATTAGCCACAAAGGAGACAGAATATTCACTGTCTCGGTTAGATACATTTCTTACCACCTACTCCCACGAGCTTGATATCAGTTAATTCTATCGGAGTGACGCACCTATGTACACTTGACAGCAAAAACAGTGGGTCACTCCTGAATACAACCAACATAACGTAGCTGTGTTGCAGATCCTCTAAACACCAAAACCCCGTGGGGTACAGTCGTTTGACTGCACACAATGGATACCGCAAGAGACTACTAGAGACCAAAAGTCTTTATGGCAGTCAGTCTAAGCGTCAACTAGTATCGTCATGCAAAACATGTTAGAAATAATAGCTAGGAGTGGCATGTTTGTACTTTCAATGATGTGATGGAAAATACTCTGCTGGTTAGAAGTTGAAGTGGCATTCCAAAAGTTCTGAGAAAACGGATTATTTTACATGTATCGTACAGTAATCCTTAGTCAAAATTAAATACTTGAGACAGTATATGGAGTTACAAAGCTGTACGGCAATTGGAAAAAAGTTTTTTGCTCTCGAAAAGGTTTTCCATCCACATGCTGAAAGTCGCTCAGATGCAAGTGGCTCTGGAAACTGGATATTGGATGAACCAGTAGAAAAACGCGATTAACGGCAACAAGCACTCTATAGAAATCTCAACATTAACAGCGAATCACCAGTAATATCATTGTTCTCGTAACACATCAACAGCTACGTGTACACAAGTTTGAACTTTAAATGACATGACCAACGTCGTCGTTCTGGACCTCGATTCAAACCCAGCACCTATAGTCATTGCTAACTAAGCTAAGCTTTGTTTGTGCCTTATTGAGACCCGATCACTAGGCATAAACAGACGTGAACTATAGACGTTTGCACCAGTAACAGTTATCAATTCAGATCCTGAAAATAAATGACGAAAATGTTTGTACTGAACTGGGAATCCTGTCATAATAGTTACCTTCCTGGGAACTACCCCCAACGACGTTTAATATGGTGTCATTCACAAAGAACAAAGTATGCTCATGTTTAAAATTGAAATGCCATCATGTAACGCTTGTGACATAGATACGAACCCAGCACCTAATCGGAATGTTAACGAAGTACGTAAAATCAGAAGTTAAATATCAAATGTTTTCACCAATAACGAGATGTTGTAACCTTAAATGACGTTCGAATTATTTTTGCCTGACTGGGATTCGAACCCAGCATCTAGCGCCGTCGTTTTGTAGACAGGAACAGACGATAAATAGCTATTGTTAGTTCACCAGTAGCGAGATGTGCGAATGTTTAGCTAGACATCAGGCGACGAAAAGTTCAGTGCTGAATGGAATTCAAACCCCGCATACGTGGTCATGAAGACACTTTAACCATCAAATTTTTTTCCAATAATAGCTAGGAGTGGCATGTTTGTACTTTCAATGATGTGATGGAAATTACTCTGCTGGTTAGACGTTGAAGCCACGCGGGATTAGCCGAGGGGTCTTAGGCGTTGCAGTCATGGACTGTGCGGCTGGTCCCGGCGGAGGTTCAAGTCCTCCCTCGGGCATGGGTGTGTGTGTTTGTCCTTAGGATAATTTAGGTTAAGTAGTGTGTACGCTTAGTGACTGATGACCTTAGCAGTTAAGTCCCATAAGATTTCACACTCATTTTTTTTAGAAGTTGAATGCACAACATATCGTCGTTGGTGATCACAACGAACACAACGTCAAATTCAAATCTGTTTTCGCCAGTAGGGTGGAGAGGAATTTTTGAACTTGAAAAGTTATAAGGACACGTTTGATCTTGTAATGTTGTGATAAAAAGCTCATCTTGTGGCTGTGAGTTGAAACGAACACGTTAAAGTTGACAACGCAGGAAGAGACGTTGAAAATGCAACTATTTTTCACTAGTAGTCCGGAGTGCACATGCTAGGGTTGAATGAATTTTTCGTGCTGATCAGGATTCGAAACCAGATAGGTGCCTTTCGAGGAGGTCTAGAAGAGTTTGCAATCATGGGGAACACAGTGAAATCGAATTCGAATCCCAGTGCAGCACCACAATTTTCAACGTCTCAGTTTCAAATAAAGTACTAGCCTTGTGAACTTACATGGTCATTGGTTCATTAAATGAAATACGTTTTCTAGTTTACGACGGCTTGCTGGTGACCGTCTCTGCCTTCCGGGGTTTCTCAATCTGTCACAGCTCAAACGAATGACGCTCTGCCCTAGTCGGCAGCGAAGGGATGTTATCTTTACTGCAGATATTGAACTACGGAGCTTACTGGCGTTCTGCACTTGGCATTACTAGGGGTGCAGGAGAGTTACGCCTGACGTGAGGTGTCAACCTACACGCTTTACACATCAATAAACGATTAATCCACCAGACCACAGAACCCCCTGCCAAGCACATAATTATGAATTGCAGAGTATTCAATTACATGTAGATGCAGATGTCAAGGGACGGGTAACAGGAAGGAGGGCGGGATCTGGGAATGGATAGAAGTGCAGAAGTGCAAAATATAAGCGTGAAACGCTTGCAAAGTATTGCTTACTTAGATGTGTGCCACAGTTCGTTTTATTTTAGGACCAGGAGATATGGAAGGACTGTTTTCAGGACGAAGAATGGGTTATAGGGAAGGGGAGATCAAAGAATACGGTTTCATAGGTGTTGAGAGGAATGATAGAGATTAAGGCAGCAGCTATTAAGAGAGTAATGTAGCGTCAATGGGAACCGCTAGATTTGTTTATAAAGTTTTTGGGGAATGGAACAGAAGGGCACTTGCGGCGATAGTGTCAGAGAGAGAGAGAGAGAGAGAGAGAGAGAGAGAGAGAGAGAGAGAGAGAGAGAGAGTGTGTGTGTGTGTGTGTGTGTGTGAGAGAGAGAGAGAGAGAGAGAATAGAGGAGATATTAACATCGAGTAAACATAATATGAAATCGTTTGCGTATTGTGTGAAGGACGCAGGATGTATTCATGGATGGAGGGGAAGCGAGAGATGTATTTGAAATAATAAAAACTACTGTGACAGAGTCCATCTACGCTGATTAGTTTGTAAGTATCTAGACAGGGTACAAATGAAATCAAAACAGAATATTTAACAAACTGTATATTCAAAAGAAACCCACTTGAATTAAAAGGGCAACTCAAAGGAAAACTAACCCGTATTGTATCTTTTCTGTTGCCACGTGATCTTCCACTAGCTCCCAATGAGGAAAAATGACGAAAAAGAAGACATAACAAGACGTTTTAAGGACTCAAATATTTTATCCAGAAGCCTTTATTATTCTGTACTTCTGTCATGCGTCTTGGCATGGAATGTATAAGCCGTCGGACGCAACAGCCTGAAAATGCAACTTCCTCCCAGGCTTCCAGGACGCAGTCCCAAAGAGCGTCCGCAGTAGTTGGTTGGTTTCGTGGCCAGTTCTCTGTTAATGTTCTGGCGACGTCAGCCCACATGTTTTCCACGGGGTTCATATCAGCCGCCCGTGGCGGCCAGTCGATGACGTTGACGCCAATCGTGGAGAGCCGCTGCTGAACAAATGCAGACTTGTGAATGGGAGAATGGCCCTCTTGCAATGTGACGTCCCCTTCAGCGTACAGCATTCACACTGACGGAAGCATCACATTTTCTAATATGTGGGCATCTGCACCCTGTCCAGAGTTCCTTCTATCCTATGAAGAATTCCCACCCCTCTAGCAGAAATCCAACCCCAGCAGGTAACAGATAGCCGGCCACTTCTTCTCGTCGTGGTTACATATTCGTGCCGATGGCGAGTCCCTTGCAGCCTGTAAACGATTCGTGGACCGTCGTTACTGGTGGAAAACACCTTCCCATCAGTGAAAATGACGTTGTCCCACGACGCCCTCACGTGGAGCTTCGCAAATGTTTGCCGGTATAAAACGTTGTCTTCGCTGAGCTCTTGTTTCACGGCGGTTCGTCGTGCATCCAGTCCAGCGTCCCTCAACCTTCGGCGAATCGTGTCACTGGAGCCGGGGAAGTTGGTCTCCCGCCGCAACAGCTTCGCGTTCAGAAAGGGATTTTCTCTGCTCCTAGACACTAGGTCCCCGTCTTCCTGATGTGAGCTCACTCTCTTCCTGCCTGAGCCAGGAGCCCTGTTGGTGGTGCCTCTTTCAAGGCAGACCCTCCACCTTCTCGTTGCAGTGGTATGTGGTACACCATACTGTCTGCCAGCTTCTCTGATGGAACATCCTCCTTCTTCAATGAGAGCGACGACTCTATCTCGAATAGACCTCTCCCAGTGAGCCATTACGGCGGACAGCCTGACGCGTATTTCTGCTTGCCGCTCTTATACTGATGCCAGGAGAGGAGGTAAACATATTTACGTCAAACGGAGAGGCAGAGGCATGCGGCGCAACCTTGCTGGCTCGTCCCGGGCTGTTGGCCCACCAACGCCACCGCCAGCTCGCTCACTTCCGCTCGCGTCGGCCAGTCTGGCTGGCCCTTACCTCGCGAGCCGCGGCTAGTACAGACCCGGGCCCCAATGCCACGATCACCCCTTGGAGGATCAAAAGATACACCTAACCTACCCAAGTCTGTAGTATAAACTAACGCAGCTACAGCTATTAGGCTTTAACATGTGCAGGCACACCTACAGTTGACGATTCATTCAAATATTTTACGAACAATACGCTCAAAAATACATTCATTTTATACATAGCTACCAGAAAATATTTCACCTAGATAGCAATAGCATGACGCAGGAAACTATTCTTTCTTGTAAGCGCTCTGCATTAGATGTAGCCTTAAGAAAACGTGTATTCAACCACGACAACTAAGCGGAATGTAAAAGTAAACAGGTTTGGCGGCAGGTTCTCCAAATAATAGTCGAGTTAACTCGGGTGATGCTGAGAGGGGGGGGGGGGGGGGGGTTTGGGTTGTTTGTTGTTTGGGGAAGGAGACCAGACAGCGAGGTCATCGGTCTCATCGTATTAGGGAAGGATGGGGAAGGAAGTCGGCCGTGCCCTTTCAAAGGAACCATCCAGGAATTTGCCAGGAACGTGTAAGGGAAATCACGGACAACCTAAATCAGGGTGGCCGGACGCGGGATTGAACCGTCGTCCTCCCAAATGCGAGTCCAGTTTCTAACCTCCATATAATAGTATCTACGTAGTATATAATACACGTTTTGTGCGTTTATAACATGTACTCAGTATCTCTGAAACAATACGTGCTGCACGACGGAAATTACTTTCTGCTGAGGCACTTCATTTACATCTCAATGATACACGACTCCTAGAGCACATTGCTCTTTACGGCAGTCAATCCACTTGTAAATTAACACCATGATATTGCAGATATTAGGCAACACGTTACTAGGGATGAGAAACGCCTTAAGGTTTGCAACTAAATATGCACTCCCAGCTACTACTGAATAAGAATTTGATTATTAACGTGTCTTCATAACCAGGTGAGCGGCGTTCGACTCTCACTCAGCATACACCTTTTCGTCGCCTTATTTCTAGTTAAACGTACGCACTTCTCGCTAATGGTGTGCCAACATTGGACATTTCTCGTCTGTTCCTGGTTAGACAACGACGGCGGTAGGCGCCGGGTTCGAATCCCGGTCAGGCAATTCAACTTCAGTCGTCGTTTAAGGTTCCAACCTCACTACTGGTGACAAACTGTGATATCTACATTCTGATTTTACGTACTTATTCAACAATCCGATTAAGTGCTGGGTTCGGATCCTTGTCACCAGCATTACATGATGGCATTTCAATTTTATACATGTGCATCCTTTGTTCCTTGACAATGCAACAATATACAACGTTTTTCGAGGTTCATTACTAAGAAGGTAATTGTCATGTTAGGGTTCCTGGTTTCGTACAAACATTATCGTCATTTACGTTCTAGTTGAGAATTGATAACGTCTCTTTCTGCCTAGTGATCGAGAGTCGATAAGGCACAAAGCTTTGCTTTGTTAACAATGGCTTTACGTTCTGGATCTGCATCCGGATCCAGAACGAAGACGTTGGTCATGTCATTCAAAGAACAACTTTGTGTACAAGTAACTGTTGATGAGTAATGCGAACAATGATATTACTTGTGATTCGCTGTTAATATTGGGATTCCCATAGAGTGCTTGCCGCCGTTAATCACGTTTTCTTTTAACTGCTTAGTATTACATAAAGTTGATGCGATAGCACTCCCCATTGAACGTTGAATGACATTCAGCATGTGTTAGGTAAACCTTTTAGACAGTAAAGAACTTGTTTCCAATTGACATACAACTTTATAAATCCATATACTGTCTCAAATATTTAATTGTGCCTAAGGATTACTGAACGAATTACGTGACAAAATTAGTTGTCCTATAACGTTTGAAATGTCACTTATTGTAATGATGTTTAGTTTACAAACGTTAAGGACTGTCTGATCTCTTCTGTACTATCGTGGTGTTACTTTACATCTGGGCGGACTGTCATAAAGACCAGTGTTCTCTAGTAGTCTCTAGCGGTACCCATTGTGTATCTTACAACGACTGTACTGTGGAGGGTTGCGACGATGTGCAACACAGACATGCTATGTTGGTTGCACACTTTCAGGTTCAGCCTGCACGTTGGAATTCAGGCATGACCCACTTTTTTTGCTGTCGAGTGTACATTAAACCTGCATCAATTTGTTTCATCCACAAACCTGTCTGTTGATAAGTTAGGCATTGAATCGTCGTGGAAATAAAGATTTTCTTTTCCAGTGCAATGGTTTGTTTTTGTGGGACTGGAAAGCACTCTAACATCATGAGAATTTCGCAAGGCCCCACACAAGGTTCCATATTTGGCATAGAAGTTCTTAGCACATCTCCGTGGGCAAAGTAGATCTGCGTGAAGAAAGAACAAATCAAGACAAATGGAGAGTTTGCTAACCACTCCGTAATATGGATTATGCGATCCATCCAGAATAGACATCAATATCCAGTCCAGAAGTTCTCTTGCTGAAATGGATAACGCCGATAAGTTAACAATTCTGATACCTACGAACTTGCAGCATGCTCGGTGTGAAAAATGGGTCAGCAGATTGTTTTATAATTGAAATAAATGATTGTAACTTCGTAATAAGTTAAATTAAGAAGTATATCTTTTTTTTATTTATTGACGGTGACTAGTTTTGGACACCTACGTCCATTTTAAAACCATTCTACAAAGAAAATTACAGTTGGCATAACAATTTTATACAAACGAGGCATAAGTATTTACAGTACTGCTGTATTACACTAATATACATTTAAAGTAGACAAATTTGCCATGCTCATTTAGTTTTATGAGTTGCCTTACTAGGTACATACCGTATATTACGCGTTACAATACAGGCAAAAGCCTGTGTACAAAAATTGTCTCTGCAGTGACTATAAAAACGGCGCTGTGGCCGACTAAGTTACAGTAAACAGCGCACATAGGACAGACATTGGAGAACTGGAGTACGTGGAACCTTAGAGGCCGCTGACAGCGACGAACGTCGAAAATATAACTTTTACTGACTAAAAAATACATTCTTTTCTCTTTCATTAACTTAATGCAGGCTTAAAAAGACTAAAATGTCAAACATTTTGTGAAGACCACTCATTGGTCTCCAGTGGATCGAATTGAGCGACCCTCAGTAAAAGTATAAATACTGATCTTAGCTGATGTAACTGATATCGGCGTAGCGAAGCAATTTGAGTAACTTAGTAAAGGTAAGTGTTCCGGTCCAGATTGGGTACCAGTCAGTTTCCTATGGGTGCACGCTAATGAAATAGTTCCATTCGTAAGTATCATATAGAAACTCACTGTCGACGCAAGATCTGGACATAAAGACAGGGAAGTTGCACACGTAAACGAAGACGCAAAAAAAGAAATAGAAGCAATCCGCTGAATTACAGCCCCGTATCCTTGACATAGATTTGTAGCAGGAGTCTGGCATTTACCCGTATACCGTACATTAAGAGAAATCTCGAAGAAAACTATCTATTGATACTTAAGCACCACGGAAAATACCGAACTTACGAGATACAATTGGTTCTGTCAGAACGATCACAGTAATTGACGGAAAGTCATCTAGCGAAACCGATGTGATATCTATGGTTCCCCAAGGAGGCATTACGGGTCACAGGCTGTTCTTAATCTGTATGACGACATTGGAGACAATATGTGCAGCTTCCTTAAACTGTATGCAAATGATGCTGTCATCTATCGTCTAGTAAAATTATAAGAATATCAAAATGAAATCCAAAATGATTTCGACAAGAAAAGCGGCGAAATTGATGTGCGATACCTGACTCACGTTTGAAGATTATCTACTCAATCAAATATCCATGTAATACAATTACGATCAACTTAGATCAGTAGCGGGTAGGACTGAAGTACTACATCGAAGAAGTATCGTATTATCCCAAAATTGGAAGAGGATGCCACGGATATGATGAGCAAGCTGGAGTAGAAATCTTTGAAACAAAGGCGTTTTTGGGTGCCATGAGATCCTATCACGAGATTTCACTCACCAGTTTTCTCCTCTGAATACTAAAGTATAGTGTTGATTTCGATCTACCTAGGGGAAAATTACCATCAAACGATAAAAATAGAAATTTGGGCTCGCCCGGATTATGCGTTTTATTTTTTCCACCTGGTATGTTGTAGAGTAGTCAAGTAAATGATTATCTACATAAATCACTCTACACTGAAAAATCACAGATTTACAGATCCCCCATCCACACTGCAATCACCTTGATGAATTAGTGTCGGCAGTCCTCAGCATAATGAACCACAGGGGTCACACACTATAATACTAACCAGCTAATCTGGTTCGTGGTTCACGGCGTACGATCGCATTTCGAGGTGGCTACCTAAGCGCTTCCAGGGGCAACAAATGTATGATTATCAATATGTGATATATTTATAATACAAAAATTTGAAATGTTGTCATAATGTACTCCTATAATTTCTTTTCAAAAATTTAACACTACTCGAAGTACTACAGCTAAAAACTGTGTATGTGTCTTGATACAGTGTGACTTGTGGCGCGCAAACTATGCAAGTTATATTCATTCAGTGTTTGAGAATGAGAGCACTCAGCGACGTCCGACAAACTTTACGCGAAATTTCAAAGTTTTCAAAATCTTTTTCTTGCTGTGACAGGTCACAGAATTGTGAGACAATAGAAGTCTTTCGATTACTACATTTTCAATGTTCGTACAGTAAAACTTCAGCACCGTGAATGACGTTTTATTAGTTCCTTACAACTAACTCTGTCCACAATACTTTTTTCAGACAATATGCAAATATAAAATTGAATGTACTTGCAAAACTACGTCATTGTATGATGCATCGATCAGTAGATATGACGTCGTAAACATTGAGATGCCTGAAGTACCAACTTTTACTTACAATGTAGCCAACATTACCCAGCCTACAATCATCGAGTGTTTCACAATGAGACCACGTAGTGACTTTCATTAAATTTTAATCTAATTTCAGAATATTCCTAAACGTCTTCTCACTTACATACTTAAGGTAAAACAAACTGAAGAAGCGCCAAAGAATCTAGTATAGGCATGTGTATTCAAATACAGAGGTATGTAAACAGTCAGAATACGGCGCTGCAGTTGGCAACGTCCGCACGACAAGTGTCTGACGCAGTTATCAGACCAGTTATTGGTGCTACAATGGCAGGTTATCAAGATTTAAGTGATATTGAACGTGGTGTTATAGTCGGAGCGTTTCCAGGGTAGCGATGAAGTGGGGATTTTTTCTTACGACCACTTCACTAGTGTACCATGAATAACAGGAATCCGGTAAAACATCAAATCCCCGACACCTTTGCGACCGGAAAAAGATCTTGCAAGAACGGGACCAACGACGACTAAAGAGAGTTGTTCAAGGTGACAGATCTGGACCTTCCCCTCCCCCCCCCCCCCCCCCCCCCCCCACAAAATTCCAGCAGATTAAAATGCTGCGTCATCGACAAGTGTCCGCGTGCGAACATTCAACGAAACATCATCCACATGGGCTTTCGGATTCGAAGGTCCACTCGTGTGCCCTTGATGACTGCACGACACAAAGCCTTACGCCTCTCGCCTGAGCCCTCCAACACCAACATTGGACTGTAAATGACTGTAAACGTGTTGTCTGGTCGGACGAGTCTCGTTTCAAGCTGTATGGAGCGGACTGACGTGCACGGGAATGGACACAAGCTCATGAATCAATGTGACATGCATATCAGCAGCGAACTGTTCAAGCTGGTGGAGGCTCTGTAATGGTGTGGGGCGTATGCCTTTGGGGTGCTGTGGAACCCCTGATAGTCCAGAAACGATTCTGATAGGTGATACGTACGGACGCCTCCTGTCTGATCGGCTGCATCCATTATGTCCATTGTGCGTTCCGACGGACTTGGGCAATTCCAACAGGACAGTGCGACAACCCACATGTCCAGTATTGGTACACAGTGGCTACAAGAAGATTCTTCTGGGTTTAAACACGCTAGCCACCAAAGTCCCCAGACATGAACATTATTGAACAGATCTGGGATGCCTTGCAAGGTGCTGTTTAGGAGAGATATCCATCCCGTCGTACTCTTACGGATTTATGGAATGGCTCTGCAGTCCGTGCCACGTCTTGTTGCGGCACATCTGCGTGCTCGCGGGGGCCCTACACGATACTAGGCAGGTGTTCCAGTTTCTGTGGCTCTTCAGTGTAGTTAAGACGTTCACTCATTTGTAATGCAATCAGAAGATTGAAGCTGTTTTATACATGGGACTTCGATTCTTTAAATAATCCGGGATTTACTGATGACTGTCTAATAGATGAGTGATGGTACTGTCTGGAGACATGATGGCTTGCCGATATGTGTTTTACATGCGACCTGGTAGTGCTGATGGTAGAATTCGATCCAAAAGCACTGACGTCCGAATGGAGACTCTTCTCAGCAATTCCAATGTTTAGCGCTATTCAGGTACTCTCCTCCAATGGGAAGCTAATTTGTTTCAAAGACTGTTACTAGAGGCCCGACAGCCTCGTACGCGTTCCTGGGACGACTGTATTCTGACTCGATGAGCGAATATTGGAAGTTTGAGACTCGCTGATCCCAGCTACTTCTATCTCTCCGCATTATGTTTTACGAAGTTTTTCAGATGTTTTGTTTTTATGTGGATTCCCACAAAGAAGAAAGAGTAAATGCTGAGTCAACATGCGTACAGCTGAATACCGTAATTCTTAAGGATATGTAGAGGCAGCCTTTATTCAGCAGTGGATAAACCTAATGGCAACCATCACGGCTTCAGAATACGTGGATCATCTCGTATGACCGTTTCGGGTATCAAGTGAAATTTGCACTGCAGGAGGATTTATTGGTAGAATGGACGCGGCGTGTTATCTTGGATGGAGGTCTTCGGCACATGTAGAAGTTATTTCACGTGTTCCCCAGTGTGTGGAATTGGGATTCGCATTATTCGGTAACGATGCTGGCATCTAAAATGGAGTGCTGTCTGAAAGGAGCTGCGCAAATATGGATCGATCTAGTGAAGATTTATGATTAGCGTACAATTTGGGACGCGCTTTCAATTTTTAGAAATGTAAAATGGTGCACTTCTCAAAACAATGAAATCGCACTTCCGTATGACTACAAACTCAATGAGATAAACTGAAATAACTCAACTCAGACAAATACGAGGAGGGGATAGGAAACGAAAAGATCATGTAGACTTAGTCGTAGGTAATGCACATGGCAGACTTCGGTTCGTTGACAGAACACAAGCGAAATGCAGTCGATCCACAAACGAGATTGCTTACCAACACTCGTACTACCAATCCTAGAAGAGTCTTCAAGGGGGATAAAAAACCTGGACCGACAAATGCTAGAAGATGACGCAAGGGATCCCGTGAAAGCCTGCTTAGAAAGTTCAAAGAACCAACATGATGGCTTGCCGATATGTGTTTTACATGCGACCTGGTAGTGCTGATGACAGAATTCGATCCAAAAGCACTGACGTCCGAATGGAGACTCTTCTCAGCAATGAATCTAGGAATATGCTACAACAGCCTAAGTATCAATCCCTTAGGGATCGCGAGGATAAGATTAGAGTAACTACGGCGTGCATGGAGGTGTTTAAGCAATTATTCATCCCACTTTTGTTATGTACTTCAAACAGTAAGAAGCCATAATAACTTGCAGAATGGTGAGTACTCTCTGCCAAAACGGCCTTTGTTCCTGTAAAAAGGAAGAAGGAAGGAATCATAAATTAAGGACATCTTTATCGCACGATTCTTATTTCACGTCGACTTGTAACTTGAAACATCTGAAGTTGACAGATTAATCTGTTGAGCTACTGTTGGACGTTTCCAGTGGGGAGATACGCGATCTGTTGATTTAAAATGTATGTGGATAACAAACCTACGACAATATCGCGAATTTTTGTTTATTGACTACCGTTTCTTCTGATCAAGCTAAATGTCGTTCGGTGTGTGATAACTATTCCGCATCTTGATAATTTTTAGAACTAAGTCGGCCTCTATAATAAAAAATTCTAAAATAAAAATCGTTGTAGGTCATGTAAATTGACAATACTAACAACTAATGAAATAATGTTACAGTGTCCATTCCGATACATGGTGATACGCGCTCTGCGAATATTCTTTTATCTCGTCAGTCGTTGCAGATATTCGTCCCTTTAACGGGGTTTTCAACTTTGGAAATAAGAAAAAAACATCTGCAGGGACCGGTTCTGGAGAATATGGAGGATTTCGTTTTTTGTGCAAGTCACGCACCAACATGCATGAATGTGCGAGTGCATTATCGTCATGCAGGATCCATGAATTGTCTCGCCGCATTTCAGGCCGTTTCCTTCTCATATTTTCTCGCGGCCGTCATTTTCCGAGCTCCTCACTCTATATAAACCTGGTGAGTTATCAAGGTGGTGTCTGTTAACGAACGGAGCTAGCTGCTCGCCGCCAGTGGAGAGGGCACGCAGTTTCTCATGGGGGTGGCCGCGCGGGATCAGATGGTCCACTGGCCGCTTCGAGCACTCGCTCGCCAGGCCGGTGTTTTCTCCGACAACAGACGGTCCGGCCGGCAGGCGCGGCGCGGCGAGCACAAACACACACACTCACGCTCTCTCTCTCTCTCTCTCTCTCTCTCTTTCTCTCTCTCTCTCTCTCTCTCTCTCTCTCACACACACACACACACACGCGCGCTCTCTCTCTCTCTCACACACACACACTCACACTCTCGCACGCCGGCAGCTTGTGCCAACACAACCTTTATAACCGGCCGGAACCCCCTTAACAACCGGGGCGGTCAATAGCGGCTGCTCGGCTGGTAGGCGTGCTTTTCATCTCGCAGTGAATCGCCACCGCCTATCCCTGGCCGGCCACCTAGGCAAATTCAGGTGCGGCCGACGCGCCAGGCGTCGGCTGCGGCCGTCCTGGAAATTTCTCGAACATTCTGAAGGCACTGTAAAAACCCAGCGTGCACGTGCGCGGTGAGAAATGATTCGCACGTATCTTGAGTGAAATATATCCGTGAGCTGGTCTCAGCATTTAACATGCATGTATCGTTGCTCATAAGCGAAGCACCGGTTTCTGAAATTCGTTGCATTCACCGTGCTATCGAAGTTAAAATGTAGTGTTCGCTGATCTAAGAGTTCAAGTTTTCTCCACAGAGCAGCATCGCACAATTAACTTTGGCGTTCAGTTCATGAAAAATTTTTCCAGGGACAGTCAGTGTGACAAATAATATGATGTAGTCTTTCGTGGTCGATGTTTAGAAGGCCTTGGACGAAGTATAAAACAAGTATGTTTGCAAGTATATAAATATTTAGGATCTTGTGTGTGGGAGAACCGCAGCCATAAGTAGACATTTTGAGTTCTAGCCGCTTGGCTGCTCTTGAAAATAATTCATTTCACGACCGATTTCGTAGCCTAAAAGCCACATCATCAGGTAAGATGAATCATGAGATCGAAGTTGGAACAGGGCTGCACTGTTCATAGACAAGGAATGTTCAGCCCTGTCCGTTTTACAACTTTAATGTTATGACTCACCGTGTTTAACCCTTCCGATGCTGTGGGCGTGGATACACGTACTGCAATGGTGATCCCCAGTTGTTGTGGACGTGTATACGTGCGCCGTTTGACTGTGCCATGAACATCTGAAGGCTTCCTCTCAGTGCTGCGGTGGCGTTACTTCCATACTTCGGCGAATAAAAAAGTTTCCAGTATTCGGCATACGATATATATGCTTCATTGCTTGCTATCGTTTTCAGAATACCTAGTTTCGATGTTTTGAACCGCTTATGAGATTTGAGACAATTATTATGACCCCATGAAATGCGTCGTCGGTGACCGTCCTTCGAATGTAAAACCCAATGTCTCGAGAAGGAAATCAGATATCTTTCTGCTCTCAATTTTAAATAAAATATATCTCATATACGTTGCATTTACTGTAATGTATGAACTAAAGTAAACCTCACGTGAAGTTTTTACCTCTGTAAAATCTTTAAAATTTCATGCGACGTTTTGTTTAATTTGCTGCAGCACAATATCAATAGCATAGAACGGAAAGAAATTCAGTTCAAGACTGCAAAAAGGGCAAAAATCAAGTCTTCTCACCTAATAATTTTCGAAAAACCGGTCGATAAGAATTTCATATCGGCTGGAACACCGTCTCTCAGCACAGTATGGGCATAGTTACACGTTTTCTCTCTGCGTTTCCCCTCACCTTTCACAGGTTAGATGTCGCACTTGTACAACAACGACACATTTTTATTTCACGGTTTTTTTTCTTTCACAGTTTTACATTTTGTTAAGTAACAGGTGTGGAACATCACTGCTGGTCTGACACCAGCTTCCATGTTTTGTTAGGGAAACTATAATTATTTCTGTCGTAACTTTGTGCTCACTTCCTTTTTCTTTACTTACTTTGTTACGTAAGTGTTGCCACACCTACCGACTGTTAACTTTTGTTCCCTTTCACTTTCTCTCTCTCTCTCTCTCTCTCTCTCTCTCTCTGTCTGTGTGTGTGTGTGTGTGTGTGTGTGTGTGTGTGTGTGTGTGTGTGTGGGCGCAAAAATATTTTCATATTATATAATATGTTTGGAAGGATAGGTTTGTGGCTAGTGAGGGAGGGGATTGCTGAAAGTTAAATGTGTGTCTAATAACTGTCAGAGAGTGTAGAAAAAGTTCTACGTTGGATTTTTAAAGATTATTTGTAGGGGACTGTGGAGACAACAGGTGTACCCACAGTTACGACAGAAATCACTTACAGCTCCCACAAGACCAGTAGTACTCCACAGAAGTTTACAAAATACGAAAACTGCTGCGAAACAAACAGATCTTCACGTGAAAACGTGTCGTTTGTTCCATAAATAAGGTGGACTGCTGCCTCTAAACTACGACCACATGATAGAGAACGAAGATGTCAACCATTAAAAGAATATTTATTAATTTCATTGAAAAACTTTAATCTAAAAGGGGAAACATGTCTGGTGTAAAAATATTGCAGCACTCAAAAGGCGTTTAAATTTATGAAACCAATTACAAATTTATCTGATAAGTAGGAGCCGGCAAGTGGTAAGGTAACAGGAATAATTTAGACTCCGAAATTAGCACAGAGTTTTATTGGATTAGTCTCTTACCAACGATTACTAATATATAGTTTCTTTTAAAAAAATCCAAGTAGAAAACCGTTGTTTGATTGACGTTAAATAATATCTGTAAGATCAATGAACAATAAAAGGCTTTTTCTTAGTGAACAAATCAAAAAACTTAGTTCAAGGAATTAGTAAGATACATATGGTTAATTGATAATGACAAAACCAGGCTTCTGGGGCCTGGGAATAATGAAAAAGAAAATATTCCATGATAACAAATAAGGAAGAGCTATAACAGAAAAAAAAATGCTACGAGTATGCTAGAAGTTCCTCTGGCATTCAAACTGACAGGACCTACAATGCCTACCGTCTTGCGATCGTATTTCGCTTGGTTCGTAACGTAACATGAGATAAAATTTACTACCAGGGTGCTTCGTTTAGTTGAAGGAACTCTGTGAAATATTTACAATGTGATCGTTTAGGATGCGAATTATTTACCTCTCTTCTGACGATTTGTACATTGTGAGGTACTACTAGCAGTTTTAACGCCGTAAATATTTGTTTTTATGGAAAATATTACTTTACTTTATGATTCTTTTCTGCCTTACCTGTAAGTCATTCTCCTTTCCACGTATATCCGAAGTCCCGTGTGAGTCTCACCAACACGTACAAAATGTGAGGACGCACCATGTGAACGCATCATGCTTTTTTATTTCCTGCTGTTTTAATACTATTGTAAAGCTGCTTGGGTGATTTATTTAGGACATTCTTGCTATGTGCACAGCGTTAGGTTCAATTTAAGGTACTTGTTATTTGAGGTACGTTTGGTAACGGTGACGAGTCTAGGTAGTTTTGAAAGTGACTATGTCAACTGAACCAAAAAAAAATGAGTTCCAAATTTTGGAGATATTCCAACACTTACGAAAAAAAGGCAACATGAATTTGCTACCCAAAGTAATGTCTTTCTAGGAAATCACGCTATAATTGGCACATTATTTCAAAGGAGGAATAATAATGTTCCAGGAAAACTGATTTGATCACGTCAGCTTCAGAATAAGTCAATAAAAATTCAACACTAAAAAGGGCCATCACAGAAGTTGGGAAGGAAAACATAGGTACAAAGAAGGTAGCTGCGAAGAAACCATGGGTAACAGAAGAAATACTTCAGTTGATCGATGAAAGGAAGAAGTACAAACATGTTCCGGGAAAATCAGGAATAGAGAAATACAAGTCGCTGAGGAATGAAATAGGAAGTGCAGGGAAGCTAAGGCGAAATGGCTGCAGGAAAAATGTGAAGACATCGAAAAAGATATGATTGTCGGAAGGACAGACTCAGCATACAGGAAAGTAAAAACAACCTTTGGTGACATTAAAAGCAACGGTGGTAACATTAAGAGTGCAACGGGAATTCCACTGTTAAATGCGGAGGAGAGAGCAGATAGGTGGAAAGATTACATTGAAAGCCTCTATGAGGGTGAAGATTTGTCTGATGTGATAGAAAAAGAAACAGGAGTCGATTTAGAAGAGATAGGGGATCCAGTATTAGAATCGGAATTTAAAAGAGCTTTGGAGGACTTACGGTCAAATAAGGCACAAGGGATAAATAACATTCCATCAGAATTTCTAAAATCATTGGGGCAAGTGGCAGCAAAACGACTATTCACGTTGGTGTGTAGAACATATGAGTCTGGCAATATACCATCTGACTTTCGGAAAAGCATCATCCACACAATTCCGAAGACGGAAAGAGCTGACAAGTGCGAGAATTATCGCACAATCAGCTTAACAGCTCATGCATCGAAACTGCTTACAAGAATAATATACAGAAGATTGGAAAAGATAATTTAGAACGCGCTAGGTGACGATCAGTTTGGCTTTAGGAAAAGTAAATTGACGAGAGAGGCAATTCTGACGTTACTGCTAATAATGGAAGCAGGGCTAAAGAAAAACCAAGACACTTTCATAGGATTTGTCGACCTGGAAAAAGCGTTCGACAATATAAAATGGTGCAAGCTGTTCGAGATTCTGAAAAAAGTAGGGGTAAGCTATAGGGAGAGACGGGTCATATACAATATGTACAACAACCAAGAGGGAATAATAAGAGTGGACGACCAAGAACGAAGTGCTCGTATTAAGAAGGGTGTAAGACAAGGCTGTAGCCTTTCGCCCCTACTCTTCAATCTGTACAGCGAGGAAGCAATAATGGAAATAAAAGAAAAGTTCAGGAGTGGAATTCAAATAAAAGGTGAAAGCATATCAATGATACGATTCGCTGATGACATTGCTATCCTGAGTGAAAGTGAAGAAGAATTAAATGATCTGCTGAACGGAATGAACAGTCTAATGAGTACACAGTATGGTTTGAGAGTAAATCGGAGAAAGACGAAGGTAATGAGAAGTAGTAGAAATGAGAACAGCGAGAAACTTAAAATCAGGATTGATGGTCACGAAGTCAATGAAGTTAAGGAATTCTGCTACCTAGGCAGTAAAATAACCAATGACGGACGGAGCAAGGAGAATATCAAAAGCAGACTCGCTATGGCAAAAAAGGCATTTCTCGCCAAGAGAAGTCTACTAATATCAAATACCGGCCTTAATTTGAGGTAGAAATTTCTGAGGATGTACGTCTGGAGTACAGCATTGTATGGTAGTGAAACATGGACTGTGGGAAAACCGGAACAGAAGAGAATCGAAGCATTTGAGATGTGGTGCTATAGACGAATGTTGAAAATTAGGTGGACTGATAAGGTAAGGAATGAGGAGGTTCTACGCAGAATCGGAGAGGAAAGGAATATGTGGAAAACACTGATAAAGAGAAGGGACAGGATGATAGGACATCTGCTAAGACATGAGGGAATGACTTCCATGGTAATAGAGGGAGCTGTAGAGGGCAAAAACTGTAGCGGAAGACAGAGATTGGAATATGTCAAGCAAATAATCCAGGACGTAGGTTGCAGGTGCTACTCTGAGATGAAGAGGCTAGCACAGGAAAGGAATTCGTGGCGGGCTGCATCAAACCAGTCAATAGACGGATGACAAAAAAAAAAAAAAAAACCACAGATGTTTTAGTACCCTCTCTCGTTTCTTAACTTCCAGTTTCATTTTATTGCTTTTGCTCTGATTTGTTATAATTTGCGAGTTTGCATTACAGTTGTTTTAACGTGTAAATTTAGCAAAACAAAATTGGACAGAAAGTGTTTTAGTAATGACATGAAATCGTGATTTGAATAGCTAGCAGTTCTTTAGAAGAAGGCATGAAAGGCGTCCGAACGCCAGACAACATCGTTGAATTGAATAAAGCTCTGCAGAAAAATATTGCAAAATAGTAACTGTGGAAGAAATTTCTGAAAATGAGTATGAAATCTACAGAAGGAGAAACATGAAACATTTGAATTGTGTGCTATCGTAGAACGTTAGACGAAGTACTAAAGTAAACAGTCGAGGAAAGAAGTCTATCGGAGGAGCAAGCCAGATGTAGGGATGTCTGCTGCGGCATACACGAATAGTTTATTAGGGGCTGGAAGAAGCAGTACAGGGGAAAGTATGGAAGAAAAATAGTAAGATATGCAAAACTGTTAACAGAAGGCCCCGAATATAGTTGTTACGTATAGATGAAAAGATAAACACAACGTAGGGAAAGGTGGAGGGAAGTCTCATATCAACCGTTAGACTTAAAAAACTAAAAAAGGCACTTTGCTATCCAACATGCCAACGGTTGATTGTAATAGGTCAATGCGACTAGAGGTATTCTTGTGAGTTCACAAGAGTTAATGGTCGGTATTCGATACTCATACAGTTGTAGGATACTTTTCACTTTTCGGTGTCTTCTTCCTCTCCGGCGGTGATTTCTAAGTACGAAATGCCTGATCTAGCTTTGGTCTGGTGTGAACTTTAAATATTAGATTACTGTATAACTGGCTTGGTAAGTGAATTCGCAGGTCACAGTGAGGGAACGGGCTACCAACCTCTAATAGGACCATGCCAAATATAAAGTGCAATAGAGTGAAAAATCTTCAGTAACAGGGACTAAGCGTTGCTTTACTCTTTATCAACCAGTGTGCGATTAATATACCTTAAGAGCCTCCGCCTCGTTGGAGATTAACGATGGGTCAACGTATCGTCCACAATCATGTAAAAATTACGTAGCTACTTCGGATGGACCTCAAGGTTTAGACATACAATTTCGAAGTGGTGGACTACCGCATTGAAAAAAAATGGAAACTTCTACAACATGAACACCTTAACAGAGAGCCATCAAACTAATTCTCCACTATATACGTACCTATGGGATATCCTGACTGGAATTTCATTCCTGATGAGCTTGTTTTCAGTAGACATAAAATCATTCCTATAACTGAAGAATGGTATGAGTGCATGATGATTGTTGCGTATGTGTAGCTTATCGCCTTCTTTCGGACTCAAAAAAGTTCCAGTCATTGGCATGAGGAATATAGGAGCATCATACTGATGTGTTTGGCTATAGTCCAATGATTACAGAGCGATTAATGACGGTATGGACTTGGGACAACTGCGATTCAACAAGACTAGACTGAAGTCCTTCCCTATGAACTAAGCTATGAATTCGTACGATAATTCTACTGGATCAGATAAAAAAGAGAACAGGTGGAATCTAGGCAGAGATTACTGGCCGGATGTTACTGTGAAAATTATGGCGAAGCTGCGTCGAGATCTGCGGTTTTCATGCATCGTTAATCGCTGACACCACACTTCAGGTGGCAGAAGCTTGCACTGTGCAGGAGCAGCGTTCACCAGGACATTGAGTGTCATTCAGCGACAAGTATCGCTTTTGTCGACGGCAGACAGATCGGTGGTAAAGTGTCCATATGTGACCTGATGAAATTTCGCAGGTAACAGCTGTTGCTGAAACACAAACCCCTCCCTTTCCTATAATCAGGATGTTGGCAGTCACTGGATAACACAACAGAGCTGATTTGATTGTTATTGAAAGGGGAGGGGGGGGGGTCTGTATGCTAGCCAGTGTATGGCAAGATTGGTGGTCACTGTCATGCCAATCAAGACTGCTGTGTGGCATATTTCAGTTGGATAATGCAAGACCTCTTAATGCACACCACAGACACCTCGAGGAATGTACGGTTCATTAATTCGTGTACCCAGCTCCACAATGTGTCCTCCACAGAGCTATACCATCGTCCAGCCAGCAGTTGTAACGAACTGAGACAAAGTGGCACGGCAAGGAATTCTTCAAGTAATTCGGAGGCTCTATGATTCCGTATCACAAAGAGTGTATTCGTGTTAGTAGGGGGTCACACTTCATCACTTAATCACTTAATACTCTTTAAGTGAGAAACTAATTCTCAAAGTTTGATAAATATCAAATTGGGGCTTCCTGATATCATCGCCGGCCGCGGTGGTCTAGCGGTTCTAGGCGCTCAGTCCGGAACCGCGGGACTGCTACGGTCGCAGTTTCGAATCCTGCCTCGTTGCATGGATGTGTGTGATGTCCTTAGGTTAGTTAGGTTTAAGTAGTTCTAAGTTCTAGGGGACTGATGACCACAGATGTTAAGCCCCATAATGCTCAGAGCCATTTGAACCATTTGATATCGTCACATTACCGTTATGTAGGAAATGACATCACTGCCCTTAGCTAGTTTACGCAGGTAGTTGCTAGACCAAGGCTGGTGAGTGCTACAGATATGCAGAAAACTTTGGAGACAGAGCAACCATGGCTCCGACTAACCATCTTGTGCATTAAGAAGCCTGTTCAGCAATTATTTAATTATTTCATAATCAGATCACAATTAGTTGAAAGTTATGTATTCTAAGGTATTAGATCTTTCTGAATTGTGAAACTAATGGGTTTTGAAAATGATTTTGGAATATATATTTTAGATTTTAAGGTTTATTTAGTGGATAGAATCTAGCAGCCTCCACTTAAGACATTAATCGCTCTTAATTCATGTTGTTTCTCTTAGGCTAACACCATGTTATGGACTTTATTAATGATACATTTTATTCTCGAGCATCCCAAAACATCACCGAATCTTCGACTGTGCTCGAGCATCACTATACATGCGCTAGCTCTCCAAGGAGTGGCTGTCTACTTTCGCAGTGTCAGTATTTACAGCAGATGGTCACGTCCCGTGCTTAGGGAATGCGCAAAGATTGAAGGGTGGTATGTGTTTATTTTATTTATATCTCCCCTGATTTTAATTGGCCGCCTGTTTAAAACACATTGTCCAATTTTGTGGCCTATTGTACCACTTTGCTGAAAGCTAGCCATCTGTTATTTAAACTAGTTACGTATCAGGTCTTTATATGGTTTTCATGTATCTTCATCTTACCAAAGGTTTACCGTGATATAATTTGTTTAGGGTACACCGACCATTTTGGACTTGGATCCCTATGTCCGGTTGATTTTGATTCACTGATGTACCGCCATTCGGCGGATTATTGGTTGGTCTGACAACGAATACTTGCTTGCGTCTTCCGGGCTAATTACCTCTTATTAAGTAGTTACGTGAGTATAATTATCTCTATTTTACATTTAAAGGTTCTATAAATTTATTTTCATATTAGTTGGTATTTTAGGGTGTGTTACTCTTTCATGTTTCATTGTTATGCAGGCGTCACCTGAGGATATGGTTTTCAGTGACACGAAACCGATTGTGATCTGATAATAAAAAGTGTAACTGTAACTGAAGCGGCTTCTTAGTCCTCGAGTTGGTACAAATATGATTCAGTTACAACAACAACAGTACGATTATCACCCTCATTGCTGTGGGTCAAGTCTTCCTGGTGTTGATTCTTTGAAATCAACCACGTCATCTAATATTTCAGTCATTGTGACGTAACTGTCACAAGGTCAGTGAAGACGTGACATATAAGTCAGAAGACAAACGTCTGACTGGCGGAGATCTGGACATGGCCGCCGAGTGTTTCGGGCGAGCGCATTTCCCAGATAATATCACAACAGGCACGGAACTGCTAGAGGTATGGCTTCCTCCGCGAAACGATTCACCGTGCGCTTATCACAGGATATTAGCTATGCTAAGGAGGTCGTAACATATTCCTAAGAACAGAAGACGGTAATGGATTATCTTGTAAGTAACGCTCTCAGATAGAATCTATAAGCTGCCTTAGGCTGTGCGTGGTACAAGGTAATGAGCTGTTTACATGTTAACGGTTATAGCAGTTACTAATCCCTAGCTGCTTCTCAGACGGCCGTTACCGTGGATTTATTAATACAGTAGCCGCTTCAAGTAATGTGTAATTAAAGTGGAGTCTCCGGAGGACGGTCAGAGTTAATAACGGAATCCATTACAGCCACGAGGTAATCGTTAGTCGTACCCGACGTGGGAAACGAAAATTGTCATGAGATTTTATCATGCTCCACACTGTTACTAAGGAAGATAATTAAAGTTTACATCTTCAGCTTCTAAGAATAATGAAGAATAGCAAGTGGTTCGTATATGCAGAACACACGACAGATAGTGAGGAGACACACAGTTTTCCAATGAAATAGTTTGCGTTTCAGGTGCAGTATCAAAGCTTTAAAACTGATGAATAAGTTGCGACTTAGTCGCTTTATTCTCTGTAAGCCAGGGAAGATGTATTTAATTGCATTACGGATTGCAATATTTTTTACCAGGTAATTAATTTCGGTCTACGACGAACATCTTCAAGGCCAACATGTAACTCAATAATAGTTTGTACTCAGCTCAACACACATCACAGTTATTAACATGTTATGAAACAATGTATTCGGTGACTAGAATAAATACTTACAACCAGCCGCTATAACTCTACTGATACATTATTATTATGTTACGACCGGATTCAACGTATCACACCGCCAACAGTCTGCATAACGGACCCCAAAGAGTTTTGCCAGTACGCATATGTTAAAGAAAAATTCTGTAGCATGACGATGATATGAACACATCACCGATCGATTGTTAGAAGCATGACAAACACTGAGTGCTGGCAAAATGGCGTGCTGTGCATCCTATAACTATCTTTCCTTCGTTTCCGGTGCACAACACCAAACTAATGTAGGATTTGGAAGGTATGGGACATCCAGAAATCCGTGGGAAACCAACCCTTCATGTACCTTAAAAACGATATTATTGCAAGGGGTTATCACTTACAAAGCGATTTTAAAGGTACTCTTAGGATGGTTCCTTTGAAAGGACTCTGATAGTTTTGTTCCTCATCCTTTCCTAATCCGAGCATACGCTCCTCCTTTAACGCACGATGGGAAGTAAAAGACTAATCATCCCATTTTTTCAGTAAAAAGTCTTTTACTGTATTCAGAAATTAATGATACGAAGTGAGAAGTTACAGCAAATGTATGTTTCGAGCACGAAGCTGATCGTTGACAAAAGTTGTTGAGAGAGAGAGTGGTAGAGGAAGCAATCAAAGATGAAATTTACTTCCAGTATCATCAAGTATAAAAATAAGGTAGAAGCTGGACTGTATCAGTGAGGCACTAATGATGTCAGAAGTAAAAGATAGGCCCACAACTTACCAGGTGAAGGGAATGTTTAAATAGGTAAAGGAAGTTTGAAAGACAGACCCACAAGTGATATTCGTCCTATAGATTTTATATGAAAACAAACAACTCAGGTAGGATGGGACCCCACAATAACAGATATAGTGGGGAATAGTGCAATATCACAACACGTCAGATGTATCTGTGATGTGATATCATATAAGGATGTGACAAAGCTGCACGATTTCTTAACTTATTCAGAGGAATAAGCAGGTGGTTAGAAACATGACACAAATAACAACACGAATGAAATTTAAGAATGAATTTGTAGTCTCTATCGTACTCTAAAGAAGTGAGTCGCGTCGCTTACAAATGCTAAGAAATTTATATCCAGACATCTTATCAGAGCAGCTAAATTGCAAAACAGTGACTTGATGAAAAAATTAAATATACTTGCCGTAAGAAAAAGAACTGAAAACGGTAGAAGAAAATTGGTGAACATCTCCCTCGGATGAACATTGATAGACTACTCTGCAAAATCCAAAATTACAATCGATGGAAATAAGTTTGCGGATTCCAAGGAAGAGATGGTCAGTGTAAGCATAAAACTTTAAGTGAAGAAGGGATGAACAGTTAGCTTGAAGTGATGCAGAAAAACTCATTTAACAGAGTTACAGTGAACCCTTCAGAAGTGAAATGGTTCTCCTGATGACATTAACAGAGGCACTTGAACAGATTAAGTGTTCTGGACAAGAGTACGTGTGAAGCAGTCACTGGCACCACGTTGTTTCTTGGCGTTATTATAGGAGCCGTAGCACCCTCCAGACCAGTCGTCAGCCGGCGCGGTTGCCTGTCGCGACGCCTCTATGCGAAGCGGCGCGTCTACCCGGCAGGGGCGCTCCTCCCGGCCAGAACCGTTCGTTTCCGGCGCGGGACGCTAATCCGGCGTAATTGGGCCACTCGGGGCGCCGGCCATTAGCTGAGACGTCCAAGTGCGCTTGCTGGCGCCCGCCTAACCCAATAACACATAACGCCGTTACACCGGACTCCCCAGAACCGTCAGCATGTTGCGAAGAGTCTGCGAGGCAGCGTTCGTGACGTGTCTGTCATTTGGTACTAGTGTCTCGTAAGTGTTTAACGCGACTGTTTCATGCCAGTTTTCCTTTTTTGTCATAAATCTTCTGAATTCGTTGATACGGTCTGACAAGGTTACCTCTCCTTTGTCAACCTTTTAATCTCAGATTAGTACTTCCTCAAATTAAGGTGTACGTTTGATACCAGTAAACTTTCCTTGTCCAAGAAGGCCCTCTTTTCATTTGCTAGTCCACTCTTCGTTTGTCAAGGCTTATTTTGCTTCCAAAGTAGCCGAATTCCTTAACTTTTTATGCTGCGTGATCACCCATTTTGACCTTAAGTTTCTCGCTACTTATCATTATTTCTGTCGATTTCTGATCTAATATCAGTTCGTAATATGTACTCATGAAACCGTTCAATCCATTCATCAGAACACGTAAGTTTTATAAACGCAAAGATGGAAGTTAAAAGTATTTTTTAGATACACATCCAGAATCATTATTCTGTCTCTTTTTTATGTTTAGCGTGAAAACTCAATGAAAGCTACTTTATTGTTCATTTTTCGTAGAAATACAGTTACTCAACAACAACATAAAACGTAAGTATTACACTTTTCCACAGATATCTTATAACAAACGTTACTGAAATACAACATATAATACTCGTTACAGGAATTATAGACTGGAAGTCTAATGGTGATTTCCAAATTTGTCGTTATAAAATTACTTGTACTGCTTCTGGAATGTTAAAATACCTCGTAAGTTTTAAGATATCCTATATCTTTTCCTTGTGAAACGAAATAATTCTTGAACAAAATAATTCATGTATGTATATTGGCTGATTATTTTTGTATATAAAAGCAGACTCGAATCGCATCTGAAGAATGGAAACTCCAGATTGTAATATCAACAATATATTGAAAAGGAAAGATGACCCACTGCGTTGCAGACAGGCACAACGAAAAGACTGTTGCTATTTAGCTTTCAGCCAAAGCCTTCTTCAGAAAAGATCGGAATCCTGCATTCCAGTCCGAGCTGTCAGAGACGGCGTTCACGTTTGCCTGAGGTATGCTTGCTTGTGTGAATGAATGTGAGCGTGTTTTCTTTTCTGAAGAAGGCTTTGGCTGAACGCTAAGTCGTAATAGTCTTTTAGTTGTGCCTGGCTGCAGCTCAACGTGTCACCTGTAGAGTGAGTGGCAATCTATCCATTTCCTTATATTATTATTTTAACTACATTTGTATTTACATCCTGCATTATTGCATAGAACTTTGTCGCACAAAATTTCTGCAACGTGTGGTCTTTATTAATAGGTTCTTTTTCTCCAGGTCTTGTTCCTTTATTAATGTCAGCTGACCGACCATTCTTGCATACTGAACATTTATCTGTATGGGAAAGTTCAAAAGACAATTTAAACCAGCGATAAAATGTATTTTTCTGCCTCGACGAAGAGCAAATAGGAATGCCTAACGATCCCCGCTGCCACTTTTTTAGCGAAAGCCTTCCGAATTTTTTGCTGCGTTCAGCTCAAACGGTAAATATCACGTTTCGGACTTCGTTCTTCAATAGTGGCTCCTTCTCCATCTGTATTTCATGTTCTTTGTAGCTTGTGTAACTTCTTTATCTTTAGTAATGCTGTTGTCTCCTTCTCAGGTTGCAGTCGGTGACTTCCTGTTGCATAAAACGTGTTGTCAAACGTAAGAGTGTCTATGGACATTTCTGATTTCGCATGAAATCTTGCGGAAAATAGAGGTAATGTCTGCTCATCATCTTACCTTATGCTGTACTTTTGTAGTCAGGATCAGAGATGACACAGTCATACGTAGTTGTTCATCATCGTCGATGATCACTTTCCATCATTATCTTCACACTATTTCTGTCCTTTTTTACAATACTTTCACTTTATCATATAAATCGAAACTTATTCTGTCGGTTTTTCAATAAATACTAGGAGACAGTACGACAGGGAACAGACATCTGAAAAGGCACATTACTGTGCTGATAAGCAAATTTTAATTAGTTCTTTGCAGATGACATCTGTAAGCTACTTGATATTCTGTAGCGCTTCGACTCTCTAATGTTAATTAATAAACTTCAGATTACAGTCGTAGACGTTAATTGGTGCAACTCACCCCTACAAGTGTTCGCAGCGTGCAATACAGCCGTGCATTGCGGGTAGCGTGCTTCGGCGCCAAAGCTGTCTGCGCCCGCTCAGCTGACGGGCTCCTGTAGCCGCCAATTATTAATGCCTTAGCAACGTGAAGCTAATTGGTCGTTAGAGCGATGGCCGAGTGGTGGGGGAATCCCTGCCGCAAGCTGCGGTCCGTGCGCAGCGGCGCCCTCAACACGGATCGGCTACCGACTAGCCTTTGAGGGTGCTCACTTTTAACGCACGATCGCCCTTCAATGCTACACACCCCATACGTCGTAAAGAGGTGTCCAGACATCCCTTGCCCATCTTTGAGAGACACTCCCTCTTAAAGGTGATATTACAGGAAATGTTTAAGAAGATCATGCAATATGAAAGACAGACAAACGTTACGAGGGCCGACAGTGGTTGGGCCGTGAGGAATTTGGCATTCTGTCCTGGCTTTCCTGACCCGTGACACTGAATAAGTAAGTGATTTTTTTATCAAATTTGTGTCCTGTCTCACGTATTCTGTTTTGCTTCTCCGTTACAGACAAACTCTGAGATTCTTTATCTTTAAAGTGACGTCTGAATACAGGTTGCATTGAAAACGTTGGTTTGAAGATAACTAGGAGGATGTACACCTTAGTTACAGATGAAACTGGTGTTATTCAACATGGGTTCGTAACGCTTAAAATCACTACTATTTCGCGAACGGTTCAAGGTATCGAACCGCAGCCTCCCCCTTCTGTTCCAACCTGAATCTCCTCTTCTCCATTGCCACTACACTGGTGCTTAATCGATAACACGCTGCCTCGGAAATCAAACTGCCCACTCCACATTTGAGGACAGAGAATGAACGTTATGTCAGAAAATGTTTTCGTATTAATAATGAGTTCACATCCAAAGTAGACAACTATGAGTAAACTGTTGATAGGAAATGAGGGTCATCATCGTTTTTTCTACAAGACGTAGACCAGTAGCAGAAATGTCTTCTTAGACAGTTATTTGGATTTTTCAAGCGCCACGTAATTGGGGACTCGAAGAATTTGATCATATGTTAATTATCCACATGATATATGCCAGTCGTATCACAGGGGAATTGATCTAATTACGATGATGAAAGGCGTTCAACCCGCAAAACGCACCAGCGCAGTGATGACATCAAGTCAGTTCGACCTCCAGTCCTCTGAACAAATGAGGTTCCCTCGTGGCTTTCTAGCAGAATATAGTATAAGCATGTCAGCAGTGTCCAGATGAAATCTCGGAACCTTAATGATAAGTCAACTGGACAAAATGTTAGTCACTGCCATTTAAGGTGATCAACTCTCCGGTACTTCCGGGAGTCTCCCGTATTATAGCAATATATTTAATCCTCCTTGCACCCTTATTAATCGACTGTTTCTCCCCTATATTTCGTCAGTTATCACTGTAATAACCTCGGGAAGTACTATTGATAGTTCAAATTCTCTAACCAACAGATCTCGAAAAGTTTTCTTGTGGTATCCGACTCTATTGTCGAAATGTGCTCTTAACTTCTATTTGTGCTTCTACGGAAAAAAAGACGTTTGGGCTACAGCACGGCGAGGAACGGAGAAAGAATGACAGCCTACGCGTGTAGAGAGATCATCAGAGGGCGAATGTTTACTTGTTTCTCGGTCAACAATAGCAACACACAGATGTGATCGCCTCGTACCAGTCAGTTTCTATAGTCTAAATGAGACATACAAATAAAAAGAACCCGCGAAAACGGATTAAAGAGACGTTTATATTTAAACACATTTGTTACATTAATTACTTCTCAATTGACTCACACAACACAATAAAATTTTACTATGTTTCCAAAGAGGCAGTAGTGATATGTCAGTTAAGTTGGCAGCACTCGAAAACGGAGGTCAAGCAACAGAAAAAGCCCGTATTCACTCACACACCAACGACATGATACACGAGCACCTCGTGCAAATCAATTCATTCTGTGGTCATAGGCACTACAAACTGAACTACAGCTGCTTAGTAAGTTTCTGTCACTTGAGTACTTCATCTTGCCTTAATAAGCTGATTCAGCACAACATACACACTCACTCACTCTCGCGCGCGCGTACACACACGGACACATAGGCACACACACACACACACACACACACACACACACTCACACTCACACTCACACTCACGCACACACACACACACACACACACACACACACACACACACACACACACACACACACACACACTTTCACTGCCACCATGTGCCTCAGTGTTGGTGGGTCACAAGCGCTCCTGATACTGGTGAACCTATTACACCGAGTGTGATGTAAAAATTCAGATTGGCTTATTGATCGTTGTAATCCGGGCTCTCGTAGAAGTCCATCCGCGCTCAGATCTTACCATATGGCCAGCCGGTGTGGACGCTTCAGTCTGGAACCTCGCGACCGCTTCTGTCGCAGGTTCGAATCCTGCCTCGGGCATGGATGTGTATGGTGTTCTTACTGTAGGTTAGTTAGGTTTAAGTAGTTCGAAGTTCGAGTGGACTAATGACATCAGATGTTAAGTCCCATAGTGCTCAGAGCCATCTGAACCATTTTGAACTTACCATATGGTCTCCATCATAATTACCAACCGAGTAGATCGAAACAAAGCAGCAACAAAAAGTTAGTACAGAATTAATGCGTCATGATTTTGACATACATTACACCAAACTACATACATAAAATAAAGTTTTACATCACCTCGGATCCAGGAGTTCCGGAACCTGTGCAGAAAATTGCAGTAGAGATCAACATAAACATAATTTCCGCTCGTTTTATTGCTCACGAAAACCACACATTGTATGTTGTACCACCATACAGCGAGACCTTCAGAGGTACCTTTAATACCCAGCAGCACTTCCTCTTGCATTGATGCATGCCTTTATTCGTCGTGGCAAACCATACGCAGTTCACCAACTCACTGTAGGTCCAGATTGTCCCACTCCTCAACGGCTATTCGGAGTAGATTCTTCAGAGTGGTTTATGGGTCACGTCGTCCATAAACAGCCCTTTTCAATCTATCCCAGGCATTTTTCATAGGGTTCATTCCTGGACAACATGTTAGCCACTGTAGACGAGCGATGTCGTTATCCTGAAGGAAGTCATTCAGAAGATGTCCACGATGGGGGTTCGAATTGTCGACCATAATGTCGAATGCCCCGCCAATAGGTTGCCGATATGGTTGCACTATCGGTCGGAGGATGGCATTCGCGTATTGTACAGCCGTTACGGCGCATTCCATGGCCACAAGAGCCGTACGTCGGCCTCACATAACGCCACCCTAAGACACCAGGGAACCTCCACCTTGCTGCACTCGTTATACAATGTGTGTAAGGTGTTCAGCCTGACCGGGTTGCCTCCAAACGCGTGTCCGACGTTTGTATGGCAAATGCGACACTCATCGGTGAAGAGAACGTGATGCCAATCCAGATCGGTCCAGTCGTCATGTTGGTAAGCCATCTGTACCCCGCTGCATGGTGTCATGTCCGCAAAGATGGACCTTGCCATGGATGTCTGGAGTAAAGTTGCGCATCATGCAGGCTATTGCGCACAGTTTGAGCAGTATCACGACGTCCTGTGCCTATCCGAAAAGCATTATTCAACATGGTGGCGTTGCTGTCAGGTTTCCTCCGAGCCATAATCCGTAGGTAGCGGTTATCCACTGCAGTAGTAGCTATTGGGCCGCTTGATCGAGGTATGTCATCGACAGTTCCTGTTTCTCTGTATCTTCTAAATGGTTCAAATGGCTCTGAGCACTGTGTGACTTAACTTCTCAGGTCATGAGTCACCTACAACTTAGAGCTAATTAAACCTAACTAACCTAAGGACATCACACACGTCCATTCCCGAGGCAGGATTCGAACCTGCGACCGTAGCGGTCGCTCGGTTCCAGACTGTAGCGCCTAGAACCGCACGGCCACTACGGCCGGCTGTATCTTCTCCATGTCCGAACAACATCGCTTTGGTTCACTCCGAGACGCCTCGATACTTTTCTTGCTGAGAGCCCTTTCTGGCACAAAGTAACAATGCGGAAGCAGTCGAGCCAGGGTATTGACCGTCTAGGCATGGTTGAACTACTGACAACACGAGCCGTGTACCTCCTTCCTAGTACAATGACTGGCACTGATCGTTTGTCGGACCCCCTCCGTCTAATAGGCGGGTTTAGTGAGATCTCTGAACAGTGTAATAGACTACGTCTATGATACAACATCCGCAGTCAACGTCTGTCTACAAGAATTCTGGGAACCAGGGTGATTCAAAACTTTTTTGATGTGTGTATAAAACTGAAATGTAATTGATGTATTAATAGAAATACTGCAAGTGATGCTAAATTTTATTATCATTACATAAAGAAAAGTATTATCTTCTCAGTAATCTTCAAACTGTAAGCTACACCCTTAATTTTTATACATGAAAGTAGTGAACTTACTCATGGCACTCTTGTTGCTTATGTCTGCGCTCACTTTCAGAATTCAAATTAACAATCTATTTAACTAATTTAGTGCGCTAGAATTTCGAATTGTTGGTGTGTCTATGTATCACCACTATGAAATAAAAGCAGTAAATGTTTGGAGGAATATGAATGAGAACAGTGGCGCATTTATAGTTAGAAACATAATGATAAGTTGTTATTCATCCTTTTATAAATACAATCATGCTATAAATCTTACAAGAAAAAAACGACAAAATTTGATCAGAAAAGAGATGATGCTTGATTGTCAATGCACTCATTGGGGTGGAAACTATATTAATGGTCCCCTAAATTAATCCCTCTTACAACGCAATCTGAGTTTGTTTACGTGAATCCACTATGAGGACCAATTCTGTTAAAATGGAATGGACTATGAACAAGTGCACCACGAATTATGGTTCACGATAAAATGGGAGCTGTGAGCATCATTTAACAAACCTACGCCTGTGCAGCAATACTTTACACTTTCACCTTGATTCAGGAGGCAGCAGAAGACGGCACGCTATGGCAATGAGCAGCGAGCTACGAAAGCTGTAAAGTTGTAATGTTTGTTGCTGCTGTGTAGGTCTTGTGTAACGCTCTGGATATTTCATCAGTAATTCGGTTAAGCATGCTCCTGTTATTTGGGTCTCTTAAAGCTTGTCCTGTATCTTCGATTTCTGACGTGGTGCTTGTGTGTGTGTGTGTGTGTGTGTGTGTGTGTGTGTGTGTGTGTGTGTGTGTGTTTGTGTGTGTGAGCCACATTTTAGCGTTATGTGTTCATGGGGTCAATGTTTTTCACATTCACACATATCATTTTGGCTAAGGCCAAAGCGGTGCATGTGTATAGGCCCATCAGGAAGTGGACCATACCACAACTTCCGACAACATGTTTAAGCCTCAATCGTTCCCGGTTGTTGTTGAAGAGGCAGAAAACCTGACGGCCCTTTTCAGATGTTTCCCTTTCTTTTTGTCATGTTTCAACCTCCCAAAGCCTTAATTGCCGTTTTTCTGTAATATGCTCCCCTGTCAACTCATATACATTATCCAGTCTTCCTCTTTTGAGCCACTCTGTGTCTAACGTTTATGTCAGTAGGGTATGTTGCAAGTACAATGCATAGGGATTCTACAGACATGGTGCCAAATCACCTGTTTGTACACGCCTCACAATGTTTCCTTGGGTTGTGAGTGACAGTCAATGTGCCAGGCACTTGCTGCAAAACAAATTATACATGCAAAGAGGGCTGTATGATACACTGGCAGTGTCTCGAATGGTAGTCTGCATTGAGTTTAGTGTAGCGAGTTTGTGTATTAGTCTCGTCGCTTTTTCAGTTGTAAGTCTTACGTGCTCGCTGAATATCAGTCGTTCGTCGAGGTGTATCCTCTTGTAATTTACCTCGGCATGCTAGTGTTGTTCAATCTACTTGTGGTGCTTCTCTTCAAGGCCCCTTTGATCATTAAATGTACTGTCTTGTTTCCCACAAATGGCTGCACCAGTCATTTATTTTTATAAGGAGTTGTGTTGAGTTGCTATCGAGTTGCATTCTCGAGCTTGCATTTACTACTAGTAGCAAGTCGTCAGCATTGGCTACAATACCCTTCACCCTATCATCTTCGCTCAGATTGTTTAGGAGCAGTTCTATGTCAATATCCCAGAAAATTGGCCCACAGATTGAGCCTTGTTGGCACCATTTGGTAATTTTATTGATTATGTTTTATGTTCCTGCTTGCAACTGCACCACCCTATTTTTGCAGTTGTCGTGTGAGCTATTGTATAAGACTGTTGGTGTCTGTACTTCTTGCAGCCTTGCGAACAAGACAGGCCTCCAGAGATTGTCGAAGGCTCCTGCTTTATCTATTGCTAGTGTCTATTTTTGTTGTGTGTTCTGTATCACTTTCCGCATTTGGTTAACTGCATTGGCTATTGAGCTTTCCGGTCTAAAACCATACTGGTATGGACTAAGGCCGAACAGCGTCCTGTGTGACTGTAGTCGATTACACAGAAGCCTCTGCTGCACCTTAGCCAAAGTGGTCAAGAGACAGATGGGCCTGAAGGTCTTTGGGTCGGTTGGGTCCCAATCCTCTGAATTGTTTATGATTACTACTTTCGCTGTTTTCCACGTGGCATTGATCCTACCTTTCAACAGTGCTTCATTCAATAACTCAGTTGGAAAGGTGACCTGTGCAACACTGTGATTTAGTGTTACTGAGTGTTCGCCATCTGGACCAGGAGTTTCTTATTCTTCAATTGTTTTATTCCTAATGCTGCTTCTTCTTGGTCAAATGGGACATTAATGGAGCCATTTGTGTAGGTGACCCTCATTTGTCTTCTTAAGTCTTTGTGATGTTTCTGGTCATTCGCCTTTTCCTCGTCAGGGGTAAGCTTTTCATTAGGTACACTGCTGAACGTTTCCAGTCCCTTGAAGCAGTGCTGTCGATGCACTTAAGAGTTAAGAGTACTGTCACATAAGATAAGAAGTGCCCTCTGGGTAGATGAACCTCGAGGTCACCTACTAAGGCTCATCTCCAACTTACGATGTGGTTAAGCAGAGGAAGCAGTTATAGTAACAAATAGTATTGTCATACCTTCACGTAGAGTTAATATTACTACATACATACATATAGTAGTAGATACAAAGTACAGAATATGCTAATTAAGGCAGACAGGCCCAAAGTGTTTATTGAAGCCCTGCAACTTGAAATAGCTAAGTAAAGGCATCTCTTTTGTTAGCTAAAGGTACCAGTTCACATACCTTTTTCTCTTAAGAATAGCAATTTTTCCAAATTGCACCTTACACATCTTGTGTATTTTTTCCTCCTGAAATTAAAACAATTCAATTAAATAAAAACCAAAAAAAGTTCTAAAATTTTTAAAATTGTCTAGTTTGTGGTAGCAAAGGACCCACGATAGTTACGAAGGTGGTGGGTGTAATGCTATTAAGTAAAAAAAAAAAGTAAATAATTTGGTATGTGTGGTTTATGACTTTTCTCATGAGGAAATTGTGCGCAGAATGTGAATATAACTGCATGTCTAGCCTGTAGAGAACTTGTACGCAAGGGACCGTTTTTGAAGTGATGGAGGACAGGGAGAACGACGGATTGCTGGCCATAAATGCTCTGTCCAGCGACCTGGATGTGAATTGAACCTGCAGAGGAACTTCAGGCCATGGCATACCACTCTTCCCAATTAGGGTTGCAGCAGGAGGGTGCCAGCTGGCAAAACGTTTTACCTGGGACAGACGACAGACCGTCGGAAAGGTGGCCAGTTGGCAGAAAGTGGGTGGAGAAAACCATTTAAGAGAGGCTACTGTTATCTGAGTTTTTGTGCAAATAGTGGCACGGTCGTTAAACTACAAGCATTCTTATGTTAGAAGCTGCGACATTATGAACTCAGTGGCTGAAGAACGTGTTTAGTGGTGGCAAGACTGAAACTCCCCAGACACCAGGAAGTCACCAGGTTCTTTTAACGAGCGGTAAAAACATATATTTCCCAGATTCGACTGTCTAGGAAACTGAACAGCTTTCATTCAAAAATTTGAAACGGTCTTCCTGGAAGGATTAGATCCCTCCGTAAATGAGAGACATGGGCAGACATTTTTTTACCGAAACACGGCATGCTTACCGTGAGATATATGCCTCCCTGTTCCAGTCATTCTTAAGACGAGAGATATTTTGGGTCGCTGATTGGCTCGTCTTAGGACTTGCAAAGCAGAGGCTTCCTCCCTCAGCATGGGAAGCCCGGTGCTGTGTCTGGATTGTCTCCTGGGCCAGCAGAATAGTCAAGAGGGGAGATTCAATGAGTATAGGATATTTCAATTGATTTGCACAATGTGAAGGCGGGTTTTCTCCGCTAATTGGCTCCCTTTGCTTGCTTTGTCTTCTAGTCCTTCCCTGGTGAAAAACTTCAGGTCTTTTCCTGGTGGGTGAGGTGTGTGGTCTGCAACTTGTAGTGGGCTGAGAACCAGTGGCAAACTGTACCAACAGTGGATCTGCATATCATCTAGGACATATTGTGTATCACGAGGGCACCTTATTCGTCCTGAGTCGGCCGTCTGGTATTTGACAATTGGAGAAAGCGCCAAAGTGCCTGTGGGTTCAAATTCAAATGGTTCAAATGGCTCTGAGCACTATGGGACTCAACTGCTGAGGTCATTAGTCCCCTAGAACGTAGAACTAGTTAAACCTAACTAACCTAAGGACATCACAAACATCCATGCCCGAGGCAGGATTCGAACCTGCGACCGTAGCGGTCTTGCTGTTCCAGACTTCAGCGTCTTTAAACGCACGGCCACTTCGGCCGGCTGCCTGTGGGTTAAACTCGTTTGGCCAGAGTAGTGAATGGGTGTACCTCACATTGAAATCTACTGCTATATCAGGGCTCTTCTAGGAAGTTTCCCACGTACAAATAATCAGAGCGCCTGTCTGCATAGAATGTAAATGTTTTTATACGCATCAGAACTTCACGGCTGCCGTAGCTCGCTGCTCATTATCATAGCGAGCCGTCTTTTGTCGCCGCCTGAATCAAGGTGAAAGTGTAAAGTATAGCTGCACTGGCGTAGGTTTGTTAAATGATATTCACAGCTCCCTGTTTATCGTAAATCATTGTTCGTGGTGCACTTGTTCATAGACCATTCCATTTTAACAGAATTGTGCCTCACAGTGGAATCATTTAAACCAACTCAGATTGCGTTGTATGAGGTCACGAACCTTTGATATGGAAACTGAAGTTCTGCAGGAAGGTTATTATGCATGCGAACATCTTTTCTTACCGCAGCTACTCTTTTGTTGGCTCGTCGTCTGTGTACTTAAGGCGGGGTGTTATTTTCCTCTGGTTATGACCTGTTTGCCGTCACACATAATGGCTCTGCTATGTTTGATGTTCCCGTGTGACACCACGTTGTCGGGCCCTCAGTTCAGCAGTTATTTTTCGGCTTTTAGTGTTCTTTTGAGCTTGAGATTAACACTGGAATTGGAATTGATTTCATTTAAGAAGTTTAAAGAAAGGAAGATGGTTAAACCGACAGTTGATGCAGAGAATAAGTTGTTAAACTTTGCTGTTTGGTGATGGATTCCTCGTGATACAATTGCCTCTTGCTACCTTACTAAATTCTATCTGTGGCCAATGAGTACTGCAATGTTCCGGGGCACTAACAATAGCTTGATTTTAATTAAAACTCTACATCTTAGTTCAAAATTTCTACGACACTTCTTACATTTCTCTGAGGAAACAATACCAAGATTTGACTTATATTAATCTAGTGCTAATTATCTGTTCTTATGCTTTAGTATTAGTAGTGTTATGTAGTGCTCGCTCTTACCGTTTCTGTCATCTTGTGCTTTCGTGTTGCTTCTGCAGTTCTCCCTAGGCGTTGTGATCCTTGTACCTGTGATTTTTATGTTCGCATTTACATTTGGCGTGGAGAGGTATCGAAATGTCGTCTGTCTGTGCATCGATGTGGTTGGTTAGGTTCGTGTGCAGCGGTTGTAGTTTCCTTTCTCACAAGTATGTGTTAAAATGTAGTGCTACACGTTTTGGTGTGCTCGGGCCACAGTTATCTCGTCGAGCACTGTACGTAAGACTCAGGTATGTCACCATGTTAAATGTGGAAGTCAGCTCCAACCGTAAACAAACTATCAATATGTGATGTACACAGCCAATTGGTTGTATACACTTTTTGAATATGTCTTTACCCGGCTTCAATGTCATTAAGGGTTTCTTTTTCAGAAGTAATTAAAGTCACATAACTTATATTTCATTAACATTATAAGCACAAATTATGAGCCAAAACGCGTTTTGGAAGGTGCCCTAAATCGTATTGAAATCTTTTCCAGTCCTATTGTAGTAACACTTATGCAACCGATTGGTTGAACACATCATTTACTGCAATAAATTATGAGCTAAAAATCGTTCATGAAGTTCCCTTAGTGGTACTGAAATAATTGGCTAAACTTATTACAGTAAACCTTTTACAGCCGACAGGCTACACAAATCACGTGTCGAAAGCTTAAATACGTGTTGGACAAGGTCGACGTCCTATCAGGAAATGAACCCTATCTCATCTAGGGTCCCTATTGTTTGTATTCGTACGTTGGTTCATGTTTGTAAAGAAAGAGTAGACTCGTCAGCCTTTTTCATTGGTAACTCACTCTCCATGTCAGGCGTTTACCCTCCAAAGTTCCATTTGGTTTTGTGTGGTTTTTTGGACATTCTGTCATCTGCAGTTTCCAGTGCTTCGTCTGTCTGCCCATTCCTCACCCACTCACGGCGCTGTATCACATAGTTACTTCTTTCGGTAAGTACTAAGCACCGTGTACAGTACTTTAACTGATGTGGTGCCAAGTGTCCCTGACGGTCGTAAATCTCCACTGCCCTCAGCATGAAGTTGTGATTTTCATCTCTGGATTGTTGAGCTCGGCAAGGGTGACAGGATACAGATTTCAGAATAACTCAGCAGTCAGCATCAAATATTCGGTGATGCGGACGAGGATGTGGAGAACAAATGGAAAAAAAATTCGAAGGCATCGTTCAATATGCCCTAGACAAGTATGTCCTGCGTAAGATTTTAAGGGATGGGAAGGATACACCATGGTTTGTTAGAACAGCGCTACGTAAACAAAGAGTGCTACATCTCAGCTTCGAGAGAAGTAAAAACCGGGCTGACAAATGAAAGCTGAACGGAGCCAAAATGAGCGTAAGCGGAGCAATGAGAGAAGCGTTCAGTAATTTTGTAAGTAAGACGTTGTTAACGGACCTGAGTAAACACCCTAAGAGATTTTGGTCGTGTGTAAAAGCACCAAGTGGCTCAAAATCGTCTATTCATTCCTTCTCTCAGCGACCACACCTGCACCGAAACGGAAGATAACAGAGAGAAGACCGAAATACTGAATTCAGTCTTCTGAAGTTGTTTCATCTTCCGAAGTTGTTTGAAGATCGTATCACTATCGTTTCTTTCAATCGTCACGCAAAATTCGAAATGGCAGATATTGAGATAACCGAAGGCGGAACTGAAAAGAAGCTACAATCGCTTAATAGTGGAAAGACGTTAGGACGAGATGAGATACATTTAAGATTGTAAGAAGATTACGTGAAAGAACTTGATCCCCTTTTAGCAAAAATTTATCGTAGATCGCTTGAGCAACGATAGGTACTTAACGATTGGAAAAAAGTGCAGTTTTTTTTTTTTTTTTTTTTTTTTTTTTTTTTTTTTTTTTTTTTTTTTTTTTTTTTTTTAAGAATGGCCGTCAGACAGATCCACACAATTATAGACCTATATCGTTGAAGTCAATTTGTTGTATACTTATGGAATATGTTTTATACTCAAGAATTATGTCCGCCCCCGGTAGCTGAGTGGTCAGCGTGACAGAATGTCAATCCTAAGGGCCTGGGTTCGATTCCCGGATGGATCGAAGATTTTCTCCACTCAGGGACCGGGTATTGTATTTTCCTAAACATCATCATTTCATCCCCATCCATGCGCAAGTCACTGAAGTGGCGTCAAATCGAAACACTTGCACCTGGAGAATGGTCTACCCGATGGGAGGCCCTAGTCACACGACATAAGAAATAAACTCAAGAATTATGACGTTTTTGGAAAATAACCATCTCCTCTATAAAAATTAACATGGATTCCACAAGCAGAGTTCCGGTGAAGCTCAGCTCGCTCTGTTCCTCCATGAGATCCACGGAGCAGTTGACAACGGCGCTCAGGTTTATACTGTGTTCCTTCATTTCAGTAAGGCATTGGACATCGTCCCGTATTGGACGTGTAATAAAAAAAATACGAGTATCCGAGCAGACTTGCAATTGGATTCAAGAATTTTTTGCAGATAGAACACAGCATGTGGCTCTAAACGGAGCAAAATCAAAAGAAGTAAAGGTAATATCCGAAGTACCACAGTGAAGTGTGATAGGACCGTTGCTGTTTACAATATATAAATGATCTAGTAGAATGCATCGTATGCCTTTTAAGGCTATTCGCTAATGATGCAGTTGTCTATACCAAAGTAGCAACGCCAGGAGTTAGCAAGATTTAGCAGAACGAATTGCCGAGAATTTATGATTGGTGCAGGCTCTGGAAGGTGACCCTGAACGTACATAAATGTAGTATATTGCTCATACATAAGAAAGGAATTCCACTACTGTACAGCTACATTATTGATGAGAAACAGCTGGAGACAGCGCCTGCCGTAAAATATCTAGGCGTAACTATCCAGAGCGACCTTAATATAAAACACATAGTGGGAAAATCAGACACCATAGTCAGATTCTTCCGAAGAATCTTAAGGAAATGTAACTCATAGACGAAAGAAGTGGCTTATAAGGCACTTGCTCCCCCGATTCCTGAGTACTGTTCATCTATCTGGGATCCGTAACAGGTAGGACTGACAGAGGAGATAGAGAAGATCCGACGAAGAGCGGCGTGTTTCGTCACGGGATCGTTTAGCTGGCGAGAGAGCGTTATGGAGATTCTAAACGAAATCCACTGGCAGACGTTACAAGAGAGGCGTTCTGCATCATGGAGAAAGTTACTATTGAAGTTTCGGAACAGCGCTTTTCAGGAGGAGTCGGACAGCATATTACTTCCCACCACATACCACTCACGAATTGACCATGAGGAGAATATTCGAGGAATAAGAGCCTATACAGAAATTTACCGACAATCATTCTTCCCAGGCAATATTCTCGAGTGGAACAGGGTTGGCTGAATCAGATAGTGGTAAAGAAAGTTCCCTCCGCCACACACGATAGTCCGCTTGCGGAGTATGGTGTGGATGTAGATGTCTAGGCTGAATCGGTGTACCTATGTACTGGTCGTGAAGCGTACTGTTGACTCGGATATTGCGCAGTACTACGGCTTTATCATTTCTTTAGATTAGAGGGTCTCAGGGAACCACAGCCGCCTTAAAAGAGGCAGGTAAAACAGAATAAGGTAGTTGTAGAAACGATCGGTATTGCAGTTGTTTATTGTCGTAGCTCTGTTGGGAAAGAAGTAGAGCTCCGAGCCCTAACAGAAAACACTGAATCTCAAATAGTTATAGGTACAGAAAGCTGGCTAAAGCCGGAAATAAGTTAAGCCTAAATTTTTTCAGACGATTTAACAGCGTTGAGGAAGTATAGATTAATTACAGTTGGTGGTGGAGTATTTATTGCTGTCAGACGTAGTTTCCCGTGTAGTGAAGTTGAAGAAGATAGTTCCTGCGAATTAGTATGGGAAGAGGTTCTATCCTACAATCGGACTAAACTATTATTTGGATCACCCCCCCCTCCCCCCTCCCTCGACTCAGATCATATAGTTGCAGAACAGTTCAAAGATATCTTCTTGTGGTTTTCGTTGATTTCCCCAAATCGCTCCAGGCAAATACCGGGATGATTCCTTTGAAAGGGCACTGCCAACTTCCTTCCCAGTCCTTCCCTAATTCGATGAGACCGATGACCTCGCAGTTTAGTCTCTTCCCCCAAACAACCCAACCCATATCTTCTTGTGATGCAGTTCTTCTTGTTATGTTCGAGCTTGCTACGAAATGGGAAGAGGAATCCCACCTTATGGAAAACACCATGTTTTCTTTTTTGCTTCACCCAGACATGATTTAGCACATTTTTGCTATCTTCAGTGGGTTCTTTTTTATTTTTTATCTGTAAAATTTTACAATTAAAAAGAGAGAAAGAAGCTACTGAAGATAGCACAAAATGTGCTGAAACAAGATTGGGTGAAACAAAACAGAGAAAACGTGTCTTGCATAAGGCGGAATTCCTCTTCCCAGTCCAAAGAAATATTGAGTCTGACCACAGGGCAGTTGCTGCGAGGCTGAATACAGCTACAGCCATTAAAAAGAAACGCAAAGTCTTCTATTAAAAAAAAACTGAAAAAATGCTCTTAACGCCATTTTAAGAGATAGTCTTCACTCCATCCGATCTGAGCATGTATGGGTAAAACAGTTGTGGAATTATTTCAAAAAGATAGTATAGACAGCAGTAGAGATATATACCACATAAATTAATAAACGATGGTGCTGGTCCCCCATGGTACACAAAACGGGTGTGATCACTGTTGCAGAAGCAATGAAAAAAGCAAGCCAAATTTAAAAGAACGCACAATCCCTAAGACTGGCAGAGTTTTGCAGAAGTTTGAAATGTAGCGCGTACTTCAATGCGATGCTTTTAATAATTTCCACAACGATACACTGTCTCGAAATCTGGCAGAAAACCCAAAGAGATTATGATCACACATAAAGCACACCAGTGGCAAGACGAAATCAATACTGTAGGGAAGCAGCATACTCACGCCTTATAAAATTCACATCAGTCTTTCCATTGTGTGCCAGCCTAGTCTGCTGTAACTAGGTCCAACGTCATAAATATTGCGCAATACTTTAAAATGAAGTAAATCAACTGAAACGTTTCTAGCATGTCAGGAGTAATACTAAATCAATATGTGTTGGATATTAGTTCAATAACTTTAACCATTTTCGAAATTTGGATGTTTTTCTGTAAAAATCATTTGCACAACAGAAAAGAGCTAAAAATTTAAAAATTTATATTTAGATTCCTTTTGCATAATAATTCAGTAGAAACAGTATTCTGGATCTCACAAATTAAAATTGTAGTTGATATTCATGATTTTCTGGTTTTTGTCTTAGAAATTAAGGAAGCAAGATAGATTTAGTAGGCGAATAAATAAAGCTAGGATGTTTAAATATGAGTAGAAGGGAGATCCGATATAATCATAAGAATGTGAGAATTTCAACAGAATAGCTATAAAACTATAGCTATAGCGTATCTCCAAAGAGCATGTTCAGAGCTCGTCTACTGCATGTAGTGTAATTAAATTAATTCTCTCGCCCAAAATATTTGACTTAGCCACGGCAGACTTTTCTTATGATTATTTACTTGTGTGCTGATTGCAAAATTAAATTGAAAGCTTCATCGGCCATCAGCAAAGGAAGCAATGATTTATTCGATAACTTAAAGTGGTGCACTACCAGCCCAGCAGCTAGTCTGGAAAGCAGATTTGATCAAGCGTTCCCTTAGCCGTCCGCACCACGGCTTTATATGTAAGAACACTGCACGAAAGAAAGAAGGCCCCAGTTCTCTACAGACGCTGATTAGCGCACCACCTGTGCCAGTAGTCGCGTCGCGTCGGTATCGTTGATATAAACAGCCTCGGATGCAGTAATAAGTTACTCGGGATACGCATAACCATGAAATCGTTTTCCAGTGAAGTGTTAATTAGCGTGGCGTTTGATGAACATGATCATCAAATTATGGCGAGCATTCACTTAAACATTTAATTTGAACAGTTAAAGTTGCATCAGCACATTAGACTCTGAACTGCTCTGGTAGATGGATTGTGTGGATTCCTTTTGGTCTGTGACTTTCAGAATATAGTGAACATTTTAGAGAGAATGGTTTTTGATTATGAATCCCAGACAATCTCCTAATTCCTCAGAGCTATAAGCTGTAGCTATAAATGTATTTCTCAGATGAAGTGGGCACTAGGAATTCTAATTACAGGTATCACGTTTTGCTAATCACTTTCTGGTTGCCAATATTGTAGTTAGAGAGCCAGTGTTGAGAACGGCAAACAACAGATTTAAATAAATAACAGGAACATTAACAATTATTCCACCCGCTGCCCCACAATACCTTCAAAGCGCTCTAACACCAGTGAAGTCACTGATGACAGTGCCACTAAATCAGAATTGTTAGAGACGGTCTTCCGAAAATCCTTCACCACTAAAAGAAATCCGCTAAATTTCGACTACGCAGTAGGTCACACAAATCTGAAGGCTATAAATTCAACCAAATGCTTAGGGATTACAATTACAAATAACCTAAACTGGAACGATCAAATAGATAAAGTTGTGGGTAGAGCAAACCAAAGACTGCCACTCACTGGCAGAGCACTTAGAAGGTGCAACAGGTCTACTGAAGAGACTGCTTACACCACGCTTGTCCGCCCTATTCTGGAGTATTTCTGAGCGGTTTGGGATCCGCATCAGGTGGGACTGAAGGATGATATCGAAAAAGTACAAAGAAGAGCCTCTCGTTTTGCATTTTCGTGAAATAGGGGAGATAGTGCCACAGACCTTATACGTGAATTGGAGTGGCAATCGTTAAATCAAAGGCGCTTTCCGTTGCGACTGGACCTTCTCATGAAATTTCAATCACCACTTTCCTCCTCCGATTGCGAAAATAGTCTGTTGTCACCCACCTACATAGGGAGAAATGATCATTACGATAAAGTATGAAAAATAAGGGCTCGCACAGTAAAATTTAAGTACTCGTTTTTCCCGCGTGCCGTTCGAGATAGGAACGTGGTTCACTGAACCCTCTGCCAGGCACTTTATTGTGAATAACAGAGTAATCACGTAGATCACGTGGATGTATAGTGGCGTTATTTTTTATTGAACGTCGTTAATTTTTTACAGTGTGAATAGTTATTTGGTAGCTGTCTCAGTGCCTAGTGGTATGTGGTGATCAAGGGTCACACAAAGGCCTACAGTTTCGCCCAGGAATCTAGCAACGTTTGTTCCTTGTACTATTATTATTTTCAAGGCGTATTTCTGGACATTCTCCTAGGCTTTTACGTGCTTGGATAGAACTATGTTTGGGGCTGTAGTAAGCTTAATCTTTGGGAACCTTTGGTCATTGCGGACTATGTATACTGCCATCGGGTTACTTGAAATCACCATCAACGGATCACCGACATTCGGAACATTCTCACCTGTGTCGGGATCCCAGTTGACTGTGGAGGATTTCTATGGTGATTTCCCGAAAGACGGGCCTACAAAAAATCTTCAGGGTATTCTTTTGGGAGCTTCTATGTCAGTTAGTTATTCCTTGCGTTCCATTGTGCTACCATGTCTCTACAACAGTCTTTTAGACTGTGATACATGGATGGTGGTACCGGTAGCTGATGGTGACGTGCAAACAGTACGGGCATCCATGTTTCAAACGTACTTGCTATGTTTAGAAGCACCACAAACACATATTCCCTGTTTACACTCTGAATTATTTGGAAGGCTTTGTTAACAATATTATCTATCGATTTCCATCTCCGAATTTCGAATTGTTGTTGGCAGAGACCGCGGATCTCCCTGCATTCCCGCAAAGAGGAAACACAGATGTTCCTCCGCTTTACTCAGCGTTTATAAAACGCAAATTGGCATGAAAGACTTTGGTCTGAAGTGTTTCTTTTATCATCTACAGTCGTATATCGAACAACACGCGTCACGGGAGTGGTATCACGTCATTATCTCGTTTCTGCGTCCAGCATCATGATAACCGTATTCATGTGTGGCGGTTCTGAGGGAAACAAACTTTGCGGTATTGCATTAGTCGTTCGTCAAATGGGCCCAGGACCTGATGTAATGGTATGGGGTGTCATTAAGAAAAGAGAATAACCGCCTGTGGTTCACATAGCTTGTAATTTGGACAGGAACCGTTTCTTTTCTGATGTGCTACAGGTGGTGAAATGGTTCAAATGGCTCTGAGCACTATGGGACTTAACATCTATGGTCATCAGTCCCCTAGAGCTTAGAACTACTTAAACCTAACTAAACTAAGGACAGCACACAACACCCAGTCATCACGAGGCAGAGAAAATCCCTGACCTCGCCGGGAATCGAACCCAGGAACCCGGACGTGGGAAGCGAGAACGCTACCGCACGACCACGAGCTGCGGACTACAGGTGGTGACATAGCGGTCTCTGTGGCATCTTTCAACAAGATAACACAAGATCGCTTGTTGCGTGAGGAGTTCTGACCTATCTTGACACAGAGGGTGTTCGACCGTTAGCCTTGGCAGTAAATTCTCCATATATCTAGCACACTAGAAACATCCAATCTGATTTGCCTAGTCAATGGCACACCACTATTCACAAGTCACTACAATTTGAGAGGAGTTTAGATATGAAACAGCGTGGATGTAATTTACTTCAACTCGATGTGAATCCGGATTAGAAACGTTGTTGCTGCCTGAGGTCGTAATTACGTGTAGTAATTCACCTCGTGTATACCTCAGAATCAATTACAAATTTATTCATTTACTGTTCCTACTATGCTATACGTCTGCAGGCAGTAAATTTTTCGTTGTATTCTATCCTTCCTGGTGTTGCAAATCTAATGGTATGCAGTGTAGTAAGATAAGGTCATTGTTCTCGTCAACACATGTAGATATTTCTGTTATAGATATTATTAAAATACTAAGATATAATCGTGTAGTTGGGATAAATATCAGTGCAGCAATTTACAGAGCAAAATTGTCGGTAATCGCTTATACTGATAATAGCGGAACGTACTCCTTCCAACTGCTTCGCATGTTGGATGCTGGCAATCAAAACATAAAGTCTGCAGAAAGTATCTCCTCAGTTTCCAAATCGATTTTGCGAATTCTACCAAATGTATGGAAACTAGAGCTAAATCAGGGGAAAAATTTTATTTCGTAATGCATGACGTCACGTAGTTACAGAGTGCACCACTACGGGTAAGTGAATACAGACAAACCATCTACTCCGCACTGTTATATCGAATTAACTTCTTGGTGTTGGTTTCCATCAGGAACTGCGGGCTCCACGACCTTGTTGATAAGATCGAAGACAGGAGGATGGATAGCATCGGTAGTAAATTTTTAACCTGAATAATGCAGATTGATTTCAGCTACTGTGTAGCTACCTTCAGTGCAGTTATATCCTAGTCACGATGACTCGTCATAAAAGTTGCATACGGTGCCACATTAAGATTGTAGATGGCAAACAGTGTAACTGTTTGTCATCTGTAATGGCAACGTGGTACCATGCGCAATTTTTAGGATGAGTCGTAATGACTAGGACATAATTGCACTGCCGGTGGCTATGGAGTAGTTGAAATCGATCTGCGTTAATCAGATTAAAAATTTACTACCGATGCTGCCCATTCTCATACCTTGAACTAGTTCCTACATGAGACAGGTAAACCAATGAACAATTTCCATAGCTGGCCTCAGTGTTTGCGCCTTTCCCGTTGACTGCGACATCAATGTATTCCACGCACGTGGTGTTACGCTCGGATGGACGTTTACCGACTCACAAATTGAGCACCTGTGACGTGAGTTAGAGACTTAGAGAAATCATGTATGCATCGATGTATGTTTTTTTGTGTATGTATTGCCCAAAAGAGAGCAGTAAGAATAGTATGTGATGTTGAGCCTCGTGAGTGTGCTTGACGTTTTATATGTTGCACCATAATTGCGTGCAGTACCCGGGGGTTATATATGAATCACAGTGTGTACATGCCTGTCCTGGGCTCAACGATTCCAGATTCACAGCTTGGTTAATTCGGCAGTTACATGTTCCGTAGATCATTTCAACTATTATCGAAATGATGTAAAACGATATGTATACATGACTACTGTTAACATTAATAATTAGTTTTATTCCTGCTCATGGAACTACACTTAAAAATGTTTTTTACCAGTTTCCTGTTTTTAAGTAGAAATTCGTCGATGGTATAGAGGGAGTTGCCCGGGAGAAATAATCATAAACTAGATTTAAAAATTTGCTTCTCTACCTTCAGACATTTTTGTTATCGAACAATTTATCAAAAGTTTTTACTGCTGCATATTGACTCCTGTCTAAGCCACTGACTGCTTTGCTCAAATGTGTGTGAAACCTTATGGGACTTAACTGCTAAAGTCATCAGTCCCTAAGCTTACACACTATTTAACCTAAATCATCCTAAGGACAGATACAGACACCCATGCCTGAGGGAGGACTCAAACCTCCACCGGGACCAGCCGCACAGTCCATGACTGCAGCGCACTAGACCGCTCGGCTAATCCCTCGCGGCGTGACAGCTTTAACATTGGGTAGTAAAAGTCGTTTTCCGCTCTAATGTTGTAAGTGTGTACATCTCTATTCTTCTCAAATTGATGGTTATTTATGACGAATTTCATTTGCGTAAACATGTGTTACGGTGCTACATGTAAAATGTGTAGGTCATTGAAACGGTTCGTACATGACGTTCATGCATCAAAATCAGATTTTGTTCTAACTGCTCCCTTTTGTGCAATCAATATTTTTTTGTAAGTGATGAGTTACCCCACAAAATTATTCAGTACGATATTATTGAGTGGATATGCGAAATATGTCAGGAGGTTGATACGTTTGTGTCAAAGATTATATTAAGAGAAAAAGTAGCTGAATTTATTGTTTGAGAAGCTCAGTTCAATTTTTCATGTGTATTTGGAGCATTCTACCCTACTTACTGACTACTGCTGATGTGCTACATAAGTTGTTCGCATGAAGTGAATGCAGCGTGTTTTGCGTAGGCTTCTGCGGCCATAGTTAGCCGACATAAAAGTTTTCTGGGTGTGGCACCGCGTCATAATGTAGAAAACTACTGCTGCTGGAGAAAAAAACCAACGTTTCGGCCACGGTTGCAGGGGCCTTCTGGGCGTAATGGTGCGTTCTAGTTATGCAGTGTCCTTTATATTTTGTTGTTACCGTTCACTGCGCATGCCATTACGTCATAATTTTAAAAAGGTAGTTAGTTCATTGGTCACTTGAGAAAGAAGGAGAGAGAACTTTATTTTAATAGGTTTTTGCGATGGATGGAGAACGTAAGCTCAGTGGTCTATTGGCTCTTGCGTTATGTACCAAGATTGGTGGTCACCGTCGAATGAGAAGTTGGCTGCTGTTTACCAGCTGCTGGACGTCTACCGCGCGGTGGCAGTTACTCGCCGGTAGTGTTCGAGCCTCGTGTTGACAGCGCGGTCTGTTGGCCTCTGACTGCTGGCAGCCAAGATGGGACAAGCCTGAGTCCATCCTCCCTGTTCATGTTATTAGGGCTATATTATAGCAGTGTGTTTTTTTTCGCAATTTAAGAAGCCATTTTCTGAGATTCTTTGGAAAACGCCACATACTAGCTGTTTTGTTGCTTTCTCACTAATGACAGTTATTATAACACTAGTATCGCCTCCAAGAAGAGCCAGTTTGGCTGTTAAAGTCATTCATGTATAAGGAATAAAAGTGGACCCAAAACTGAACCTTGTGGGACGTTCCCTCAGAAAGCAGTAAGTTCTGCTCAGCCGCCCTCGCCACCTGCGCACAGTGGAGCCGTGGCCAGTGCTGTGGTGGCGTCGGCCGCCGCCGCCGCCGCTGGTCGCCTTGCATATGCATAGCTATCGAGCGGGCGGCGCCGGCAATCAGCGGAATCAGCGCCCGGGGGAGCGGCAGGGACCGCACCAGGCCGGGCCGGGCAGCATAGCACGGCACACACCACTGCAGCACGGCCGCGGCGCAGCTGCCGCACTAATAGCTAGGAGCAGCCTCGGCCGCCGCCAGCAGCCGCCACTCTGCTGCTGCAAATGTGCTGGTGCCATTCGTCTTCATTATTAAACTTAGTTATCGTTGAACGATCACACAGCTAAGTGTATTCTATGTTCCGATTTTACACCAGGTGACAATAGGGGTAGCGATATGCACATATACAGACGGAGGAAGTATCGCAGCGCATTCGCGGAGCCGTCATATGTACTCAGGTGATTCATTTTAAACGTTTCCCAACGTGATTATAGCGGCACGGCGGGGATTTACAGACTTTGAACTCGAATGGTGGGTGGAACTAGAGGCACGGGACACTCCATCTCGGAAATCGTTAGGGAATTCAATATTCCGAGATCCACAGTGGCAACAGACTGTCGAGAATACAAAATTCCATGCGTTACCTCTGACCACGGACTACGCAGCGACAGACGGCCTTCTTTGAACGACCGAGAGCAGCGGTGTTTACATTTGTTAGTGCTAACAGACAAGCAACACCACCTGAAGTAACCTGTGTCCGACGAACGAATCCGTCGGGACAGCGCGGCAGAATTTATCGTTAATGGACGATGGCAACAGACGACCGACGCGAGTGTCTTTGATAACAGCACGACATCACGTCCAGCGTCTCTCCTGGGCTCCTGATCGAATCGGTTGGAGCCTAGATGATTGGGAAACAGTGCCCATGTCATATGCGCCTTGATTTCTGTGGTAAGAGCTGATGGTAGGATTCGAGTCGGGCACACACATCACAGAACCATAGACCCAAGGGACTGTACAAGCCGATGGTTACTCGTTAATGGTGTGGGCTGTGTTTACATGGACCACTGACAGTAAATGGTTATGTTCCACTATTTAGAGACTATATTCAGCCCTTAACAGACGGCACGTTAGCGAACAGCGACGGAAATTTAGTGCATGGCGATGCGCGATGTCACCGGGCCCAACTGTTAGCGACTGGTTTGAACAAAATTCCGGGTAGCTCCTGTGAACGATTTGGTAAACCAGATCCCCTGACACGAATTCCATCGAACATTTATGGGACAAAAATGGTTCAAAAGGCTCTGAGCACTATGGGACTTAACATCTGAGGTCATCAGTCCCCTAGAACTTAGAACTACTTAAACATAACTAACCTAAGGACATCACACACATCCATGCCCGAGGCAGGATTCGAACCTGCGACCGTAGCGGTCGCGCGGTTCCAGACTGAAGCACCTAGAACCGCTCGGCCCCACTGGCCGGCTATTTATGGGACATATTCGTGCACAACATCCTGCACTGGCAATTGTTCCATATTTACGGACTGCTACAAAGGCATCATGGCGCAGTATTTCGCAAGGGACTTGTTTAGTCGATTCCAAGCCGAGTTGCAGCACTGCTCCGAACGAAACGAGGTCCGATGCGATGTTAGGAGGTATCCCATGAGTTTTATCTCCTCACTGTACATAATACTTGGGATGTTTCGTGCTCGTACTAGAGATCAAAGGAAGACTGACAGGACTTAAGGAAGAGTCTGCCAAGGATGGAATGACATCGGAGAGTAAACGAAAGAAAGACGAAATTAACGAGGAGTAGCAGAAATGAGATCAGCTGTAAACTTATCAAAATTGGATACCACGACGTGCAGGGTAACCCAAAAGTCCGTCATATTTGACAGGGCGGTGTTTCGCGCAAAAATGTAGATAGAGATGTAAAACTTGGCACACATGCCTGGAATAACATAGAAACGAGTGCTGCAAAGCGGTCCAGTAGTTGGCGCTGGAGTTGCGGGGTGCTACCTTTCAATCTGTCAGCGTGGCGGGTACGAGGTACGCCGATCCATTACAGAATCGCATTATCCCTAACCTTGTCGACAAACACGTGGTGGAAGGTGCGGCTTACATGCTGGATGGCGCTGCACGCTATATTTCTACACGGGTGAAAGATCTCTGGCGCAGATTGTTCGACGACGGTCGTGTACTGAGCCGCCAATTCCGACATGCTTGGCTTCCTAACTCAACAGACCTCGGTCCACGTGCTTATTGAATGTGACATTGCTTGAAGTAGCAAGTCTACCGCAATCGTCCGACCTTATTAAGGATGCTCTAAGACAATATCCGACGGCCATTTATTTATATGCTGTACGGTGGTGGTCACAACATTGTCACTCGACTGTAGGTATTACTGATCACTGACTGCAGTAAAGTTGAGCATTTGTTATAAATAACATCGTCGTTGCTAGAAATCAATAATTGTTGTGCAATTATTGCTTTTGTATACCACGAATTGTCATTTGTTGGTCACTTCGTACGCCTTATTTTAATTTCAATAAAACCTCATATCATTTCAAGCATGTCTTCCAGTTTTTAACTGTCTACTTACATTATTCGGTAATGTTAACGGATTTTTGGACCACCCTGTAGACGAATTGAAGGAAAACTGCTGCCGTCGAAGCAAAATAATGTATGCCGGAAACAGTAAGGAGGACATAAAAACCAGACAAGCACAGGCAAATAGGGCATTTATGGCACCAAGATGCCTATTAACATCAAACAAAGGCCTTAATTTGTGGTACAAATATCCGGGAATGTGCGTACGGAAGACAGCGCGCTGAAATGTAATGCCTCCGAATTTTTTATTCTATTCACAATACCAGTTAAGGTATTAGACGACATGAATATCACTTAGTCGACTTGCCTGTTTCGCTGCCGCTAGTGGCAACCCTCTGCCAATAGAAGGTTCAGATACAGCTTGTTGTAATCAAGTTTCTAGCAGCAATTGAAAACCATAGAAGAATAAAACTTGTGTACGTTGATAATTGTATCCACATCAGTAAAGAGCGATATTCTTTGTTAGTGCTCGTAATGAAGAAACCGGTGGTGCTTACATAAACGTGTGCGACCGAGCTCGGAATGTGCGGCAGCGCACGGCAACTGAAGAGATAAGTGACTCGGCTTGATATACTCATCAGACAAAACACAAGCACACCTCTCACGTATGTGTGGAACATCACGAACTGGCGTGCAGGCCATCACTGCGAAGCTGCGTTACAAGAAACTATGTTCACGGTCGATGCCTCGAATGCTCAGACACGACATGAATCGAGGAAAATGTGTGGAAATTTGTGGTACAGTCCTATGGGACCAAACTACTGATGTCATCGGTCCCTAAGCTTTCATTCTACTTAATCTAGGTTAAACTAATTTACGCTAAGGACACCACACACACCCATGCCCGAGGGAGGACTCGAACCTCCGACGGGGTCAGCCGCACGAAACGTGGCAAATCTCCCAAGACCGCTCGGCTACCCCGCGCGGCAAAACGAGGAGGATGGACATTTGTCAAAAGTTCCTTTTGCGTTTTGAGCGTGAGGATGTTAGGTTCCTTACCAATTTTGTGAAGGTGATGAATGCTGTGTTCACCATTTTGACGTCAAAACTAAGAGAGTATCAAATAAGTTCTGCTACAAAATGTCGACGCTAAGAAAGTTCAGGACCATGGCATGAGCAGACAAAGTCATGCTTACAGTGTCTGAAATATTCAAGGTGTGGTGCTTATGGAATTCATGCGTAAGGGTACCACCCTAAACTCTTCAAAGCATTGCAGTACCCTCGAGAAACAGAAAGCACAAATTCGAAAAGTTCGCCCACGAATGGAGCAGCCTCTTCTTATACATTACGATGCTAGGCCACACACGAGCGAAGGGACATCTGCAACAATGCGACGCCTTGGGTTCACTGTCATCGTTGATTCTCCATAAAGTCTCGCATTGGCCCCATCCGATTACCAACTGTTTCCAAAACTTAAATAACATCTTCGAGGACATCACCAGCAGCGCTGAGGTTGTTTCCTCGTCAATAAAGTCAAACTTTCTGCAGTGACGGTATCAAAAAGCAGGTCTGTCGTTGGTGGACGTATAATCGTCGTTATCGGAAACACTGACGGAAGCCAGCCGCTGTGGCCGAGCGGTTCTAGGCCCTTCAGTCTGAAAGCACGTGACCGCTACGGTCGCAGGTTCGAATCCTGCTTCGGGCATGGATGTGTGTGACGTCTGATATGGCGCGCACCGCTATCCTATGATCTTGTTTAGAGCTCGTGCTATAATCGATTATAGTTCGCTGTTCTGGTGCGGGTGGAGCTCCGTTGGTGATTTGCTATTACGTCGCTGGCGTGTGTTTGCGGTGGCCGGCTGAAAGCGAGAGCGTAGTCATTTTCTGGGTTTTGCACGGAACGTGAAGTTCGCTCTGCTTGACCTGCTGGTGACTAGCGCTAAGGTTGTTGTGCCTCGCAATATGAGCAGAGTGGTCTGGGGCGGAGGCGACTCACCGCTGTGCTGGCCATCTGGTGGTGATTAATTGCTGTTACTTAAAGGAGTTTAGTATTGGCAGTTTAATAAATTGTGTGCAGGGTCTGCTGTTTGGATATTATTGGGTGGAAATCCTTGGATAGTTGTCTTATAAGAACACACATTCCAATGTCCTTAGCTTGGTTACGTTTAAGTAGTTCTGACTTATAGGCGACTGATGACCTCAGATGTTAAGTCATATAGTGCTCAGAGGCATTTGAGCCACTGACGGGAAGAAGTGACAGGAAGCTAGAACATCTATTATGACCGCACGGAATATCTTCCAGTGTATCGGACGTAGCTTTAGACAATACAAACTGCAGGATACGACAGAAATTGGATTACATCCAACAAATAATTCAAGTGCAATAGTATATGTGCCAGTACGAGATGAAGAAGTTGGCGCAAGAAAGGTTTTGAAGGAGGGCTGTATTGTTCCAGTCAAAAGAACGACGACTCATAAAATATTTAAGACAGTCAGTTTTACAATAAAACGCCCAACTCGGACGAAAATTACCGTTAACATAAAAATAAAAGAACAAGGTAAATAGATATCTTGTGTGTGTTATGGTTTATCTTCTTTTCCTTTTGCATTTATCCCAAATCTACACTGGGTCGGCTATGTTACTATCGCATTTGGCATCTTCAGTGTTAGAGGGTCGCCGGATATCATTTCTGTCGCCAACCTTCTCCACTCTAGGACGCAATTTCTATACGACAACTGTCTGCGGTTAGTTTTATCCACGTCAAAGTGTATGAATATTGCAATGGATGCTGCAGGTGTGCGCTAGCCTGGTATTCGCCTATTCGGACGTGGAAAACTCTCTAAAAATACACCTAGGGTATCCTTCACAATAAGTGGGTAAGCTTAGGGACTGATGACCTTAGCAGTTAAGTCCCATAAGATTTCACACACATTTTTTTTTTATCGTTCACACCAGCCCTCGTCGTTAGTGTGCCGAACAGTTTCAATCCATGGCCGGCGCGCCTCTCCGAATCCCGGATGCGGGGTACTAAAACGTGCAGATTTCCGGGCTTGTGGCTGTGATTTACCGTATGATTTGATAAAAGTGTGAAGTGTTACTTTACTACCAAGGTAGCAGAATTGTTTCACTTCTCCTGCATCATAGCCACGAATTTTGATATGTTGATCGCTGGTCTCATTTCTGATACTCCTCATTCTTTTGTATTTCTTCGGTGTACAGATATTCTGTACTCACTAGACCGTTCATTCCACTCAACAGGTTCGCTAATCATACTTCAATTTGACTGAGGATAGCAAGGTCATTAGTAAATGTTATCATTGACTTCCTTAAAGCCTGAACTGTGAATTCCTCCTTTGGATCTTCGTTCTTTTTTTGCTTACAAACCTATAAATACCAACATTTTCCAGTTTAAACTTTTGATGTTTATCTTCTGGATGTCCTAATGTATATATCATCAGCAACTGAACGCGGCAAAAGAACAGACGACGGCAAGACTGCCTTAACATCCACAGTCATCTACTGCGAAGTGCTTAATGGGGAGTACTTCTCAGTGTAGTAAATATTTAGGTTTCTTAACGTTCCATTTGTGTGTGGATCACAGTAAGAAAAACTACTGTAATGCTGAAGAATGTGTAATATATTCCTAGATCCGTCACTGAATATCAAAACATACCTATCTACAGGTGCCTGCCAGTCCAGATTTTTCAGTATTTCCGTCACTCTCTCATGAGTTTGGCAAGCTTCCGACCATTCTTGCTGCTTTTCTTTGCATACGTTCAGTGTTGCCCGTCAGTGTAAATTAGTGGGGGTGCCACATATTTGAATAATATTCTGTGGCGGGTTGCACAATAGTTTCATTAGCATTTTCTTTAAGATGATAATAAATACTGTGTGTCAACAGGAACAGAAGCTATTCCATACGTGTGAAATGTGTTACGATATAATGTAAACTTAAGCCTTTATAAAGTATTGCTGTGAAGTATAGAGTGAGGTACATAGATCATGTTGGCACTCCAAAGTTGGCAATGGGAATCAATACCACAGACATTAGAGAGGGCTCGCTGTCTGCCGTCACGTATGGGAGGTGACCCTGAAGTACACGCCTCCCCTGTCAGCTACGCATCCCCAACACACTGAGGTCAATATAGTGTCGAGCATGCCAGAGCTCACCCCCTTCAGCTCACCCCCATCGTGACTCATCTGTATCATATTATGGGACCCATGTAGATAAAATTTCTGATCAGCTTGTTCATTTAAAAGTGCAAAACGTTACTGCAAGGGAAAAGTTTCTTGATTATTTCATCAAATGATGCCTTAATAGTCAATAACAGTTATAAATTATTCAATACTGCTGTGGTAAGGAATTGTGTCAAAGTTAAGTTTTATTCATTGAAATAATAAAGAGAACTATTATTTCAGGTGTTTTGGTATGATGAGCCTTTCCCCAGAGCAAACGAATAACCTACAGGTGAAACTACGTTTGTGGGCAGACGAATGTAGTGTCGCCTGGACACAACAGAGGATTATAATTAATTTAGTTTATTATGGTTTAAAGATCGGGTGCAGGGCGTTCTATTGCCACTTAAGTGATTTGCGTGTCCCTGATCTAGCTCTGTTATCAACTAGGGAAAGGGAATCTACGGTTTATCATGGAATCAGGACCACGTGTCGCTCCTGATGACTTCTCTCGTCGTTGAGAGGTGAGGGATAGGTGAAAGGGAAACAAAACATTCGTGGTCAGACCGGGATACGATACCGCGAGTTTTTTGTTTCCAGGTACATGCTCCACGTTAGACCACTAGGCGAAATATTACAGAATTATATGGAAGTAACATGTTGGAAAAACAGTGCCAAGAAGAATGGGGCTACAGATGAGTAACCAATGGGGAAGTACTGAACAAAATTGGAGAACAACAGCCTGTACAACTCGACCAAAGAAAGATGGTAGATTATTGTAATAAATTCTGAGGCGTCAAGGAGTACGTAGCTAATTGTCTAGTTAACACGTACGGTGCTGCTCTCGTAGGTAGCTTCCATTACAGGTGGACTGGCTGTAATGTGTGTTTTTTAAAGTTATAATTGCTGTGTACAGATTTGTAACTGGTATTTCAAAATATAAGTTTTTTAGAATTTCTGCACTAAATACATATAATTTATATTGTTAGTGCTATTTTTGAAAATGTAGGAGAAATTTCAATTTAGCAGTAATTACCACAGGAAAAAAAATGAATTATGGGATTCATGTATGTATGATAGTGCATGATATTTCTGTTTGTAATTCTTTTGACAGGCAACTTGATTTAGAGAAATACCCAAAAGACAAGATCAAAGCTATACTTTGCATTCATAGGTTCATCGTAATGCAGATTGAAATATTACACTCAATGGACTCTACTACCCGCCTGTACACGAAGGAGAATCCTTCTTAATAACGGAATGTGTGAAAATAATACGACGCATGTATGTAGGAACTCATCCTCATGAAGATGTAGAATTTAATTTTATGGAAAGCTCATATGGGACCAAACTCTGGTACCATCGGACCCTAGACTTACGCACTACTTAATCGAACTTAAACTGACTTACGCTAAAGACAACACACACACACACACACACACACACACACACACACACACACACACACACACACACGCCCGAGGAAGGACTCGAACATCCGACCTGCCGGTGTGGCCGAGCGGTTCTAGGTGCTACAGTCTGGAACCGCGCGACCACTACGGTCGCAGTTTCGAATTCTGCCTCCGGCATGGATGTGTGTGATGTCCTTAGCTTAATTAGGTTTAAGTAGTTCCAAGTTCTAGGGGACTGACGACCTTAGAAGTTAAGTTCCATAGTGCTCAGAGTCATTTGAACCATTTTTGAACTCGAAACTCAAACGGGGGAAGCCGCGCGCACCGTAACAAGGCGCCCAAGACAGCGCTGGTACAGCGCACGGCGGTCTATAATTACTACAATTTTGAGATGCAGTGTAATCTGAATCGGCTTGAAGTTATTCGTTTTCATCATCTGTAATCCCGTCAAGATCTTTGTAAATCATTTACTCCAAACGTTTCTACTCTTCACTGCAAAATATTTGAATAGAAAATCAACATAAAAGCACGCAAAATGAAAGAAACAGAGAACTCGAACTGCGCCTAAGACCTACGAAGCAAGATACAATAATATAGGTGTCAGAAACGATGAACTTTCTACGTGATCCTGCTACTGTCATTTACGACGTCTGCAGATCTCACGGATAATTTCTGGAGCCATAAAAATATGTTCGACATCGCGGAAAATCATCGTATCTGGAATAACGTAATATTACGACCGCCAGATATTCCTATTTCCGGCGCCGTAATATTACGTCAGCCGCACACTAAGGTTAAAGGGAGCTCGGGGAGAGGGGAAGGGAATATGAAAGCAACGACTGAATTTTAGAAGTTATTTCGGACCACCTATCGGTTACAAAGAATTCGTCACTGCCTATCTTCGTTATTAGCTGCGGTGATTGGAGTAACTGCATTTCCGCTGCGTTGTGATCCTCTAACTAATAGGTGGTAGTACTGAAAACTATTGAACGTCTTTTAGTGGGCCTAAATTTGCTCAGCATCTGAGTTGGACACGGAGGGTAGAGCTAATGTAGCCTGTTCAGAGACTTCTCCCCGAGTCTGCGGCGTGGTGTTCAGTGGTCTGGACGGTGGCTACTGCCTACTGCCGCCGGCCACGCAGCCGGTAATGGCCGCCGATTGCTGGAACTGCAGGCCGTGTGGTCGCCACTTACTTGTTGATTCCGAGGCCCGTCGGCTGCGCTCCGTGCGAAGCGCAGAGGTGCCGAGCGTCTACGGAATGGCCAAGCAGCTGCTGACTGCTGAATTAGTTTTCAATAGCTTTAAACGGCGGAGCAATTCTTCCACCAATGCAGACATTTTTAAAAGAATGTTGTGAATGTTGCACTAAATTCTATTGTCCTTGTGCTGCATAGATAATCATCAGGAGAAAGTCTGTGGTGGAAATTTCGTGAAAAGATCACGCTGAAATGAGAAACGCCTTTGTTTTGAATTATTGCCATCTTAACTCCCACATTATATCCGTGTCACTTTGTCCCCAATTTGATAGAATAAAGTTGCCATTCTTACGAACTTTTACGATGTCCTCTATCCGTCGTATCTGGTAGAGATAATACAGGGTGAGTCACCTAAAACTTCCACCGCAGATGTTCTGGAAATGGAAAGCGCTATTGATGTTCGGATTTCACGAAATAGATTGGTGGCCAGGCCTCGTATTGTTAACCAATAAAGGGACTATAAAAAAACTTAGAAAGTGGTTTTTTTGGCAAACATTCACTTTTCTAATCGGAACAATCCCTATTGACACTAACAAACTACAAGTAAAATTATGATATCAGCGGTATTTGCTGCAGAATTGTAGTGCTAGTTTTTTACGAGGTATCGTGTTTTGCCCTGCGTAGTAGCTAGGTGCTATGTTGTTATGTTTGCTTACTGTGTGCTTTTGTGTTCCTTGAGAGCACTGCGAATTGCTAGTCCTCTTATGTGTAACAGTCCAAACAGTAGGGCCCAAGCGGACGATGAGATTTACAAATATAAAAAGAGTAGACATGCTCTTGGTGTATGGAGAGTCTAGGAAGAATGCAGTCCGTTCTTGCACGTCTAATGTGGCAAGGTATCCCGAGAGACGCCAATATTTATCAACCTCTTCGACTAGTTACGTGAAACTGATAGTGTAACACCTAGACATCGTAACAGGAGGAAACAAGAGACGACAGAATCGGCGGAAATTAGTATTCTTTCTGCTGTTGCAGTCGACCACGCCTTAGCACCAGCGCAACCGCACGAGGAATTGGAATGAATCAGAAAAGTGTCCTACGCATTCTCCATCGACATAGGTTCCATCCTACCACATTTCTCTCCAGAAAGAGCTGCATGGAAACGATTGTGACAATCGTGTTAACTTATCTGAATGGGCATTGATACAGGATACTCCATATGTATGATGTGGGGATGAAGTCACATTTACCAATCATGGCCAGGTAAACCGCTGAAACATGCACTATTGGTCCGTTGACAATTTCCGTTGGATTCGTCAGGTGAAACGTAAGTGTTCACGGAGTGTAAACGAGTGGTGTAGGACAGTGAAACATCAGTTCATGGGCCCTCTTTTCATAGACGGAACACTGAAGGCGCTCAAGTATCGTAGTCCCTAAGCAGACCATCTTCCACGGATGCTAGAAGACGTTCCTCTGCAAACCAGGAGGAAACTGTGGTACCAACAAGACGGGTGTCCAGCCCATAGTGCACGATGTACTACAGAATGTGTTCACGAATTGTTTCCTGGTCGTTCGACTGGTCAGAGAGGACCTGTACCTTTGCCGGCCGTTCCCCGGATTTGACGCCCGTAGACTTTGTACTGTGGGGCATTTTGAAATACGCTGTCTACAAGAGCGTACCAACTACACCTGATGGTATGCAATGACGTATTACTGAAGCTTGCTTGTGCATATCCGCTGAAATCGCTGATAACCGCGCAGTTGAGCGTCCCACAAAACAAACCAAACCAATATCAGCTGCAATGCTAGCACGTGTGCAGCTTTCGTTCCGTACTGGAGTGGAAGCCTGTACTGCCGCTGCCGATAGTCAGTTTGAACACAACCAATGATGGTCAATTGTCTCCTTACTGGTCAGAATCCACATAACTATTGCATGTATTTGTGTGCTTATGTAAGTACTGTACAACTGTCGGTGAGGGAACTTTTCAAAATACGATATCTCGTAAACGAATCGACCTACAATCCTTGAACAAAAACAACTGACATTCTGATTTATACTGCTTTTAGTTTGTTAATGTCAATGGGCATTTATCCATTTGAAAAAGTGTATGTGTGCACAAAAAACACTTCTAAGTAAAACTTCCTGGCCGACTAAAACTGTGTGCCCGTCCGAGACTCGAACTCGGGTACTGGCAGAAGTAAAGCTGTGAGTACCGGGCGTGAGTCGTGCTTCGGTAGCTCAGTTGGTAGAGCACTTGCCCGCGAAAGGCAAAGGTCCCGAGTTCGAGTCTCGGTCGGGCAGACAGTTTTAATCGGCCAGGAAGTTTCACATCAGCGCACACTCCGCTGCAGAGTGAAAGTCTCATTCGGGGCACTTCTAAGTATTTTTTGAGTCTGTTTATTGGTTAACAGACCGGGCTCCTGACTACCAACCCATTATGTGAAACCCACTTCCGCAATATCTGCGGTGCAAGTTTTAGACGATTCGCCCTGTTTCTTTCGGAGCAGTATTGCAAAATAATGCGAACACGCGTAATGTCGTAATGTAGTCTTTTTGCTTACTAGATGTATTACATCTTCCAGGTTCAAAATGGTTCAAATGGCTCTGAGCACTATGGGACTCAACTGCTGAGGTCATTAGTCCCCTAGAACTTAGAACTAGTTAAACCTAACTAACCTAAGGACATCACAAACATCCATGCCCGAGGCAGGATTCGAACCTGCGACCGTCGCGGTCTTGCGGTTCCAGACTGCAGCGCCTTTAACCGCACGGCCACTTCGGCCGGCCATCTTCCAGGTGTTTTGACGATAAAATACAGTCTTTGGTTCACCTTCACCATAACATGTTTAACACGTTGATTTTAATTTAAAGTGTTTGTAATTGTAATACATAGAAATTTGTGTGATTTATTTTGTAACCTAAGTTAAACGTATTTGTTTTATTTCTCGTATAGACTGCTTCACAAGTTATATTGTTTAGAGTCGAATGTATAAATTAATTTGCAGTTAGTTTCGATGTACTAATGGCCTTACTAGACGAAAACTGCAGAATCATCTGCAAACTATTCGAGAGCTAGCTTCCATTGTCTCCTAAACTGTACTTCGGTTTCAGTAGACGACTTCCCCTCAATTACTAAGGAAAGAAGAGATGGATTCCATAGTTAAGCGCTTTGTAAGTTGCTTGTGAGGAATAATGTCTAAATCCTTCTGGAAATCTAGATATATCGAATCACCTTGAGATACCTTATGGATATCACTCATTACTTCGTCTGAAAAAGCTTCCAATTATTCTAAACTGCGGGGGAAGACGTTCAATGCATTGTTTCACTATTCATTCTAGAAAAATTTTACGAATGTCGTGATCAATACAGTGTAATGTTCTACTGACTGCCAGTGTCGATTACATAAATCATCCAGATGGTCAGCTGACATAGACTCGTTGCGGAAAATTTTAATTTACTGTATCTATAATGTTACATACTCAACGCTTCATCCTCAGGCACATGTGGTGACCACAACAATACTGCGCTACTGCAAAATATATTAATTCATAATTATGGATGATTATTGAGGTATGGCCTCACATTAACAAGCCAATTAATTTTACAGTTGCACGCACTGTATGGTGACAACGTATGAACTCTGATGACTCTTTGAGCACCTGGTAATCAGTATAGATTAATTAACAATATTTCATATTAAAGGGAATAAATATTCATTATTCTAGGATAGAGTGTCATCACGTTGTAGGGTGCCTCTTATGTGAGGAACACATTTTTACCAGTTTTAATAAATTATTGTCGATTATTGAATTACTCACGATAGTTAGGAAGTGCTGTAGTCCGTAGCCGGCCATGAATCAGAGAGCATTTCCCACGCTGGGTGGCTAGGTGACGAAGCGACCATATGTCGTGCGTAGTGGAGTGGGGTTCGCTGCTGGACCGTAGCAACATGCGTTAGCCTGAGAAATATACATTTCGAGAAGTACCGCCATCTTGGCACCAAAGTCACTGATTTTGTTTATTTATATTTAATAATTCAAGTCATTTATGACAACATGAATACTAGGAGGAGCGTCTGAATATTTAAAACTATTTATCATAATTTTGCCTCGTTAAAATTCACACGCGTTCATTAACAAATGCATGTCTTAGTAAGTACGAACTTGATCGGAATTCCACGAACTGTGATGAAACTAGTAAGAGATACGGACTGCGCGCCAAAGTCGGCAGTCGGCGTTAAGAGCTCTTCCTGTCTTCTTCGATAGTAGCCATACTCTCCGTTACGGGTAGTTTGTGACATGAATGTTTCATTATTGATCAAATAGGAATAAAAGTGATATTACGGCATTATGAATGTTAATTTCCAGCAAATTGATATCCTAAAGTTGATCGACAGCAATTTCAGATAATTAGCTTCCACCGACAGAGACATCTAATGCGCCAATGAAGAATCTGCACGGGACGACTTTTACGAGAGCTGCACCGCGCACAGGTAGGAGGAAATCCGACGACACGACCCACCAAGGCGCATCAAGGGAGGTCCGACTTACACTGGCAAATTCCGGGTGGAAATGCTGACCAGTCGTACTGTACGTCACATATACCACCCTCTACGAATTCACGGCTAAGTTGAGTAATAACACTATCAGTTTAGAAGCGAGGGTATCTTGCAACGTCCACAGCAAAACGTGACTTGTGCACCTTATATAGCTGTTACTATGTGGTGAAGAATAGATAATGTACTCCGAATGATTCTTTTATGATCATATCCGCTGATAGGCAGTCAGAGGGCATCACAGATGTTGTGGTTGAAATAACTCGAACATTAGCGGAAACGGTGGACGGGCCAACATGTTGACAAGGTTGTTTCGACTAAGCTGCAGAAGTTTCGCTGTGAACGCCTTTCACATCCGCCATACAATCTCGATCTCTCCCCGCACTGTCGAATATTTGGAGCCCTGAACAAAGACATTGGTAGCCACCGATTACCTTCGGGCGTAGAGGAACACATCTGGGTACAATTATGGTTCCACGAAGGCGATGCCCATTTTGTCTCACGGTGAGTTATAAGTATTAACAGTTAAAGTGATTGTTTTTGAAATAAGAAACAATTTTTTTTCCTTTTTTTCATCTATCTCATTTTCATTTGACTGCTTCTTAGATATTATATGGTGTAGGTGTCAGAACTGAGAAAGCATCAGTTGCTTCCAGAAATATCGAAACCTGTGATGCCATTAGCATTCTGTCAAGTGTATCGATATACTTTTTCTTTGTTTTATTCATTTGTTGGCCTTTGGTACACAAACACAGCCAATTTAAACTCAAAATGTTGTCTATACTTTGAAGCCATCACTGAATGGTTGCTGCAACTTCTGAGGAATTTAGAACAAATCATTGTTACTTGGTGAGTAACACTTAAAGACACAAATGGGCCTCATATATTAATAAACAGATTTACATTAAATTGAAGTAGACATCTATAAACAGACACACACACACACACACACACACACACACACACACACACACACACACACACACACACACACACACCACAAGCGAGCACGCACACTAGCTAAACGGTTACAATTTCATCCCAAAATTGTCCGGTAGCTGAGTGGTCAGCGTGGCACAGTGTCAATCCTAAGGTCCCGGGTTCGATTCCTGGCTTGATCGGAGATTTTCTCCGCTCAGGGACTGGGTGTTGTGTTGTCCTAATCATCATCATGTCATCCCCATCGACGCGCAAGTCGCCGAAGTGGCGTCAAATCGAAAGACTTGCTCCCGGCGAATGGTCTACCCGACGGGAGGCCCTAATCACAAGACATTAAAATTTATCAGTGAACACATAGTGTGTTGTAGGGAGATCACTCTGTCGTACAAATAATTCGAAAGCCAATATCGCTTAGACACTTTTTACTAGATGGCCGGTTTCAACAAAGTAAAGGTGCCATCATCGGATCTGTGAAGATATAACATGACAGGTTTGAGGGAGGGGTTATATGAGTTACACTATATACATTACTATTAGTGCAGCACCACGTACCTGAATGTAGCTTAACATTTAGTATGTATAGTATGCATAGGATGTATAATATGTAAGTAAGTGTACGCGAAAGTGTTCTTTCCATGGGATTTGATTAGCAATAATAGTAAAGTTGCATTTTAGTAGTAATGAGTGGTTATACTGTGGGACTGTGTGTGCACTGCTGGGAGAGCGCCATCTAGTGGCCGGTTGTGAATCACTCGCAGCAGGCAAACCGGCGGAAAGAGTGCAGTGTGATGCCGAACGTTGTTAGTCGAGCTGCGATCGTGTGTCAAATAGTTTTATCTTGTGACTTCGGTTTTATATATCTGATGGAATAGAATGACCATGAGAGCAGTTATTTCTTAATTTTTATTTCTACGACAATGATTTTATATCAGCTTGTCTGTTTCATGTATTGTTATATCCGATTGATTTATGCATGTTAAGCTACATTCAGGTCTGTGGTGCTGTACTAAATGCATATAGTGTAACTCATGGCAACCGTCCCTCAAACGTGTCATATTATATCCGACGATGGCACCTTTAGTGTGTTGGAACCGGTCATCCAGTAAACAGTGTTTAAGCGATATTGGCTTTTGAATTATTTATTTACATTTATCCCAACATTTAACATGAAATACACAAACAGCTTCTAAATGTCTATATTCGCTGTATACATTAGTGTTAATATATTCGAAGGAAGTTCTTGAGGCATTGGACCAGCTTCTCATGCAGCCTGTCTTGTTCTGTATCGAGAGTAGCCGAAGCTGATGTGGCTGATGTTATGGATTTCTCCACAGTTACAGTATTGTGATGGTACATGTGGACTATATAGAGGTGGTTCTCACAAACTGACGCCTGCTTAGCTGGGTGTAAACGTTCTTGGCTTCAATGCAGCGGGCCCGGCTTCGATTCCCGGCCGGGCTGGAGATTTTCTCCGCTCATGGGCTGGATATTGTGTTGTCCTCATCATCAGTTTATCGTCATCACCTGCACGCGAGTCACCCAATGTGACATCGACTGATATAAGACTCGCACTCGGCGGCCGAACTTCCCCGGTTGGGGCCTCCTGGCCAACAATGCCAAACGCTCATTTCATTTCATTCTCACAAATTGTCTTTCTTTACCAATGCCAGCTGAGTAGTATTTCAGAGTTCACTTCTCAGCACCCTATTGAGCCTTCGATAGATGCCGGTGAATCTGTTTGTTCCAGGAGCCGTTGCGGAGATCTGAGACCTTCATGGATTGCTTCATTCGCTTTTGGCCATGCCTTTAACTACAGAGGCCAGTTGAACAGCTTTTGCATTGCCCACAATCCCAGCATGGCACTTGATCCACATATATGATACCTCCTGTAGTGCCGCTACCTACTCTTTGTTTAAAAATTATCAGTCTGTAGCAAAAGTGATGAGAAGCAATATGGAAGCTGCCGCTGCGAGCCTGTAGACACCAATGAGGCGACCTGTGGGTCCCAGTAACAAACATGCAAGCTGATTGTGAAGCCAGGATATCGGAGATGAACAGTAAACTGTACTGCACAGCGGTTACCTTATAGCCAGCAGGGTGACAACACCACACCACGGCAGGTCATGTTTAATGTGACGAGGTACCAGGTTTTAGTGAAACAAATGCATGCCAGTCTGGATTTTAAGGCAAGGATCACTTGTCAACGCCGGAAATCAGAAGCACCACCACTACACCAGAGCTGTGACAGACAGAGAGATGATTAAAACCACCATCAGCAGCCATGGGTTCGAGACTGGGCTGCGCTTGCCTCCAGCACTGAGTCCATGGAACTTAGTACCACATCTACATCGACCTGCTGCCGCCGAAGCTGAGTTTCTAGTCGGCATTGGCTCCACAGCACCAATCACCGTCCTACTGTTGACAGAGGGCTGCGAGTCGGATGCCGTGCACAGCTATCTTCGCCCCAGTGGGGCGGAAAGTCATCAGTCTTCACGACACCGAGAGAAGTGGCACCCTGCTGACAACAGTGGCTGTCCTCTAAAGGTTCTCACATTTCCATATGCCTTTCATCAGCGCTGCAAGACACTCAGTTTCCAGGGCAGAAGCCGCCTGCTATATGGTGGCCTCACTACATCCCGTATTGAAGCAAGTAAAAGTCATTCTCTTAAATTCCAACAGTGTTTCTACAGGGGATTCCAGCCCTACCACTGTCCCTATACCTTTCACTATAACTGGTTCTGTCCAGCTCCGATAGAGCAACAGGTATTCCATGGAATCTATCAACTCTCGTTTTCGTTACTGACCGGTCTGAGTGTTTGCACTGCAGGGAGTGAGTGATTCCTTGACTCATTGAATACTGTGATATGGTTAGTTGCCATTGTCAAGCCGTTTCAATAGCTAGGAGGTAATCTGTGTAAATTCACCCCTTTCTCGGTAGTCAAAATAATTCATTCGTCTTGTTTTTAGTATCTACGTATGCATAGCTAGGGGTGTCCTAGTATTTAGACCCTTCAGTATACACACACAAAGCACCAGGTTAATGTTCGCGAAGCCTTTGTAAGTTCCTGTTACTGATTATTTGGTTCTAAGACTAGTTTACGTTAATACGTATGTCAAGTACTTGGTTGAGGTCTTCAGTCTCTTGTGCCGAGAATTCTTTCGGGTTATACGGCCGTGGTCCATGGAACTCTTCTATCCCTGACGTTTCGTCCAAAGCTACGTTGTACATCTTCGGAGGTGCTCCTGGTTGTGCTACAGAATCGATGAGAAATTTTTATCTTTGACGTACTATTATCGATAGTTATATTTCATCCTTGTCAAGGTTTATATCTGCTATCACGTGAAATCCAGACCACGCCCACTTTCTATGGTATTTAGGCCGTTCTTCGACGTCAATGGCTCTGAGCACTATGGGACTTAACTTCTCAGGTCATCAGTCCCCAAGAACTTAGAACTACTTAAACCTAACTAAGCTAAGAACATCACACACATCCATGCCCGAGGCAGATTCGGACCTGCGACCGTAGCGGTCGCGCGGTTCCATACTGTAGCGCCTTAAATCGCTCGGCCACTCCGGCCGGCTCTTCGACGTCAGTCGGCAAGAAAGCCTTCATTGTATCTTCAGTCTCTTGCTGGAAATAAGGTAGCACTCATATTCTCCGAATGAGGTTCTGATACTTGCTTAGCTTTGAAGTGCCTCCACATGTGGTGGTTTTGACTTATGGATCAACTATCTATCGATACAGAATTGCACTTTAAGGTTGCAAAGTTTGTTTGTCAGCTCAACCTCAAAGCATTGTTGGCATTTTCTGCTGGGGTATTTTCTGCCTTGAGATAAGGGTTCTTCCATTGTTTCGACCAACAGTGTATTCAATGAAATTACAAAACCGTCGAAGATGCAGAGCAGTTTGTTTTTATTTAAATAGTGACCAATCTCGGACCTTATTCCATTTTTCAAACCATTCAAATAAATGCTACCACAATGTGTGTGCGCCTGGCCACATTGCTTGTATTCGTGGCTCATGCAAGATACTATTTGGATACGACAGTTTAGTGCAGTGTGCTGCATAAGGAAATCGATGCCTACTGTTATCCAGCACACTTAAAGTGAGTAAACACTACATTCGTCATAGTGGATCCTAGAGCTCGTAAGAATAATCGCAGTGCTTTGTATTGATGTCTGCTGACATTCTGCAGCAGATGCCAGGACGTTGCATCACACAACATGTAGGCGTAATGCTGGTGAGATCACAGCTGTGCGTGATACTTGCATGAAGCTATTAGGATCCATACCCCAAGTTTATCCAGTTGTGGCGCTAAGTATATTCAGCGCAATTTGAAATTAAGCTTTGATAACGGTTGTATGGCCGAACCATGGAAATCTATTGTATGCGTAAAGGCCTACATATTTAACACACCCTTTAGAGAGATTCTTGTAAATACCTAGTCGTATGGCTTCAGTTGTTTTGAAACTGTATTTTTTTTAACGGATTGCATGGAATCATCAGTAGCATAAATACTCAAATTCTCGCCATGCAGAAGTATGTTACTTATGTCTGGCAGTATACATCGGATGAAACTGTTATAAATGTGAATCAAGAGGGGCAAGAACTAGTTTTTGGGTCAGACCCACACTGATTATTCTCATTACGATAGCACGCTGATCGAAATCCCTTATTAACGTCCGTTAAGGACGGGGGCTGCAGATGGTAGCTGAAGGTTTCCTATTTTCCGAGCAAGGATCGGTAACAAGACTTTATTGTACACATTACATAAATCCGTGTAAAATACAATTAAATATTTATTCATGGAGTAACATAACTGGATGTGCGCTATAAGGTGCTAAAAATTCTGCCGTGTCCCTTCCGCGGCAGAAATATAGTTGAAAACGGGTTACTAGTTCAAAATGTACTGCTTTCCGTTATAGACACGTTTTAACTATGAGATAAAAATATTAAACGCACAGCATAACGACACCGGTCTATATGCATCGGGGGCGTTGCAAAAAAATGGCTCTGAGCACTATGGGACTCAACTGTTGAGGTCGTAAGTCCCCTAGAACTTAGAACTAATTAAACCTAACTAACCTAAGGACAACACACACAGCCATGCCTGAGGCAGGATTCGAACCTGCGACCGTAGCGATCGCGCGGTTCCAGACTGTAGCGCCAGAACCGCTCGGCCACCAGCGGCCGGCTCGGGGGCCATGCATCTTTCTACTTCTTTTAAAAATGTTAACGATGCATACCATTTGCATATCTGGTATCTTAAATCTATCCTTCCACATTTCGTTTGAAATGCGTTACAAAATCTGTTGGCACCGGCAAGAACTAGCGAATAGGATAGTAGATGTTATACGGTTCGGAGTAGTGCTTTTGCATGATTTGGTTGTTATTTCTAGCTCTATTAATGTGATAATTTGCCTAAGTTTGTTATCGTTTTCGACTTGGTTTTAATCACGTTTTATACCACTGGGAGGGCTAGCCCGGACAACAGTTCCTCCATCACTAGGCACTTCGTCGTTGTGGAGGGCCGCGTAAACATGGCGTTACGTAACCGTCGAATTTGCATACAGAATGTCACCGTTGAGGTTGCGATTTAACTTATTCGGTCCATTTGAATCTTTTCTTTTAGTTCTCTTTTCCCTACTAACTTTTCCACAAGTCTCTTAGAGTTGGCGGTAGTATCAGGTATACAAGTTATAAAAAGGAATTGCATTGGTGGAGCTCCCTTGTTCGCTGGTGATTCATGTGAACAGGCTACCTAGGTGATTATGGCCGCACTGTGGGAGTTAAGAGACACTGAACTTGGAATTTGTTAAATGCATGGGACATTCCATTTCGGAAACCATTTGGGAATTCAATATTCTGCGTCAAGAGTAGGCCGAGAACACCAAATTTCAGGCATAACCTCTCACCACGGACAACGCAGTGACAGGCGGCCTTCACTTAACGACTGAGAGCAATGGCGTTCATGTAGAGTTGCCAGTGGTAACAAACAAATAAGATTCTTAATAAAACGGAAAAAATCAGTGTGGGACGTATGACTAACGTACCCATTAGGAGAGTGCGGTGAAATTTTGGTTAATGGGCTGTGGCAGTAGAAAACTGACGCTGGTGCTTTTGGTAACTTCACGACATCGCCTGCAGCGTCTCTCATGGGCTAGTGAGCATATTGGTCGGACTCTAGACGACTGGAAAATCATGGCCCAGTTTCAGTTGACAAGAACCGATGGTAGTGCTCGAATGTGGCGCAGACCCCACGAAGCCACGGATCCAAATTGTCAACAAGGCACTGTGCGAGCTGGCGGTGGCTACGTAATGGTGTAGGCTGTGTTTACGTACACTGGAATTGGTACTCAGGTGCATCTGAACCGATTATTGACTTTAAATACATATGTGCGGCTACATGGCGACCATTTACAGCCATTCATGGACTTGATGTTCCGAAACAACGGTGTCATGCCACCTGGCAACAGTTATTGCCGATTGATTAGAAAAACATTCTGGACAATCTGAGCGAATGATTTGTCGGTCATATCGCCCAGCATGCATCCCATAGAACATTTACTGGACGTAATCGAGAGGTCAGTTTGTGCATAACATCGTGCACCGGCGACCCTTCTGCAATCATGGACGGATATAGAGATAGCATATCTCAGTGTTGCTGCAGGCATCTTGCAACTACTTGTTGAGCCCAAGCCATGTCGAGTAGCGTTTCTCCATCTGTGAAGTGTCCAGAACTGCCGGGAGAGCGGTGTACTGATCACATGACTATCCATACTGCAGCTCCATAACGCTGCAAGGCACAGGATGACAAGGTGGAAAGTCCTCTGGGCCTCCATGGCCTGGACGAGGAGCTTGCGTATTGAAATGCTATTGCGTTTGCACTGGCGAAGTTTATTCCATTCTCTCAGTGACGCCTCACTCACTCAGCATCACGCATACAAACACTTGCAGTTAGCCAGAGTGCTACCTCTTCTAAGATGCTAACCCGACCGAGGAGAGGCACAAAAATCATCAGTGTACGTTGATGACATCGTAGGAGGCGTATCTGAAGTCAAATAATATTTTACTGGCGAAACTGCTGTCAGTGGCTATGTTAGTTGCAGTTCCACCGGCACTATAAAAGTGTAACTTTCCGTCACTTTATAACTGTATCACTTTTTTATCTTCATTTTTAATTTAGTTCCTTGCTAATATTCTCCCATCGGCTAAGTTTACTAAGGAGGTAAAACTGCATTTGCAGGGCACTGATAAGTTTCATACTTGTTCGAAACATTGGACACTAGTACAATGTACAATACGCTTTAATTTCTGTTCGCTAAAAATGTAACGATGTACGTCGTTAATTACTTTATTACTGGTTCCAAAACACATAAGACAAGGAAGTCTTTAAGCTGAATTTTGATTCTTGTCATGTCCTTGAACTGTTTTGTCCACTTCCTCTTAACGTGCTATATGCTCAAGGTATACGAAAAGAAATCTTTCCATAGGGACAGAGAGTGATACCGCTGATTTTACTAAGACAGCATGGCGCATTTCATGATGGTACAATAATAATATACATACATACTTGCTAACGCGCTTGGGCGTGAAATTGCATGAAACAAACAGCTTTTGCTCGCAGTAATACAAAGAAATATGCAGGTAGGGCAACAGTTTATAATTTATTCCCAGCCACCTATTTTCACCGCAACTCCCGATGTTTAATTATAAGAGAGTGATCCTTTATTAAAGATAAAAGACACATAAAGTGAGCTTATGTGCTGTACCTTCACAATACTAAACTAAGTATTAAATTATTCCTCTCAGTAATTCAGCAATAAGCCAAGCTCTTTCGTCGTTTGTATGGTTCTCTGTCCTCATACACCGCTTGCAGAATCTCAACAACTTTAATCGCCTTGCATCGCCCATTCTTTATTTCATTTTCATATATGTTCTTTATCCGTAGTTCCCGACAATTTTACCTTTGTACAGCGCAACGCGTGGCGTGCCAATTCCCGAGACAGCAAGGCGAGTCAAATCTGAATCGAATCCTCAAGGCGGATTAGCAACTGCGGTCGGTGAATTGACCAGCCTGAGTGATACAGGCCGTTTCCGACTCTTGTTTAGGAATATACTGGGCTGGTTCCCACTACCTGCCTCAGAAAACACGGTATATAATTAGAATTCCATTACACGCAGAAAGAAATTCACACAGTCCACTATCAGCGAGCGCACACGAGATTACTGATGACTGCGGCCCCAGCAAGGGCATTTGGCCTCGTAGTTAAATTACTAAATTTGCTCTATACTCGAACTATTCAATGTCGAAAGAAACAGCAGATATATTCATATTTAAAATAATTCTCATTTACTGCTCAGGCCCAGTAATACGTTTTTAATTGTATGACAGGTTTCCATCTTCCTGGATCATGTTCAGATCTAAGTTAGTTACACCGGCATAGTTGCGTCGGAAACTCGTGTTGCTCTTCAGAATTTCATTTCAGAGTTCGATACAGCACTCTGAAATGAGGTTCTGAATACACTAAACGAGTTGTACTGTAACGTAGTTTCAAATGAAGTTCTGAATAAGCAATAACTACTTAGATCTGATGGTGATCATAAATGATCGAAACATGTCATGCAACTGAGTCTCGACAATAAATATGAATTGTTTTGAATAGCTTTGCCAAAACTTGAGTGCAGCAGAGCCCGAACTTAGAAATATGGCATGAACTCTTATGAAAATAGGAAGATGGATCTACGAACAGTTAAAAATCCTTATTTCCAGACACTTGTTATCCAGAAAAATGTCACCCTCTCCCCTAATTTTTTTCTCTTCGTCCACATTCCTTCAACTGTCCATTTCTCTGATTTTACAGAAAAATCTCTCTTGTTATAAAAGAGGCTAAATAGGGGCTATACGTTACAACACTTACACAATCTCAATGTTCAGTATTTCAGCTAAAAGTGATAATATTAATTAAAGAAAAGTAAGGATACAAATTAGAGTAAACAGCCCAGGAAAATTCCACCACATCTTCTGCCACATCCACATCCGTACATTACACCATCAGCAGAAGCACGTGACACTGCCGAGTGTCTTACAAGATGGCGTGATTACACACAAAAGATTCGTCTCTGCTAAGTTTGTTTTAGAACATTCCAGAAACTAGGAATGTTCATTCTCGCGGAAACTTGAGTGTGAGTTCGCCTTCATCAACAAATTACGCGTTAGGGCCTCGTCACGACTGTGTTTTTTACTTCTCTCTCGTGCGTTCACTCGTTAGCGTTTCGCGCTGCCGCAAGCAGCAGACGAGCGAGCGGCAGCAGGTCGTAATGGTGCAGCGGGCGCACGTGCACGCCAGCAGTGCCTGCCAGTGCGAAACCCAATTACGCGGGTAACTCTTACGTACACCCCTCAACCCGGCGGCGGCTCTCCCACTCTCGAAATTGCTCCGATGTCTTCTATTAACACGTATTTCCCCCGGGGCCAAACTCTTCCGCTATGGTAATCAAATTCAGCCGGACTGGGTCAGTCACACCCGCCGTAATAGAAACTCTGTCGGCGTCCGTGCCTGCTGAATCACTCTCTCTCTCTCTCTCTCTCTCTCTCTCTCTCTCTCTCTTCCTTCCACGCCCCACTCTGTCGCGAGTACCTCAGAAAATTTCACCCCTTGAAGGACGCCTCCAGAACGTGGCCGCGACAGGTAAATATTGAGGGAATTACCTCGTTGAAATATTCTGCTTGCACATCTGCACGCTCTGAGCTACTGTGTTTTGTCTGGCGGCGCCGAGACTGATGTCTGAGGCAGGCGACGAAGACGGGGGAGAAAACACGGGAGTGCTTTGAGTTCCTGCTGACACGGTTCGCTACGGTGGGTGCCGGGTGACAGTGAGAGCGAGAATCAAATCATTCGTGTATGCAATTTCCTACATGGAAAGTGTAATGAACTGCCACTGGCGGGATTTAACTTCGAGCCTTGTTACCCGAGAGCATTACGTAACGAAATGGGGCTATTTCTTTTCTTTTCAAGACAATAGCTCCTGATAGGATTCTACCACTAGAAAACTAAAGGCTGAGTATACTCTCGAATTTCGACCGTGAATGTGCCTAAATATTTAACTCTTAACTTAATAGTTTAACATTAACCAGTTGTGAGCTGGAAAAATCTGTTCCGCTGACCGGTTATTGTAAAATTCAAGTTCGCAATTCGTAAAACAAAAGAAATTACGTAAATTGCGAAAGTAACATATATTCCATTGTAAAATAAGCTAAATGAGGTATAATATTGTGACTCCGTAGGCTTTCCTGGCGTAATAAAATAATAATCTTCTCGGGTCTGCAAACTGATCATAAAGTCCTCTTGAAACATAATTCCGCGTTGTACCTGGCTGTTGAAATACCTGGCTCGAACTGATCCAGTCTGCAGACCCAAGAACAATATTCCAAGTCACAATATTGACTAAGGTAACTGTAAAAGGAAGGACTTCGAGAACTTTGCAGTATGACATATTCCGTAAAGTAAACTTAAATTCCTACCATCGTTCAGCTCTTCTTCTTTCTGCGAGTTTTCTACACAACGCGGCGTCTCTTCTAAGTTTCCATCTCCTTCTGTCATTCCAGTCCTCTTCTTTCTTGGTTCCGTCCTGCATTGTATCAGTCGTACCAATGTATCCGGTGTCTTCCTCTGTTTCTGTGCCATAGAGATACCCAATGCCATATTTTAGATGCATTCTTCTAAGATGTTTATATCATGATCAGCATTCGTTTCCTTGGTAACTGCCGTTTTTTCTCTTTGCACTTCATTTCTTATATTTTTTGTTCATATTACTACACAACTTTGCCTCAGAAACTCCATTTTCATTGCCTTTAATTTCTTCTCATTCACATTGAAGACTTACCACAATTCAGCACCATACTGAGAAATGCTCTCACCTATCTTTCTTTTAGAATTTCTGACGCATTTTTATTCCAAATAATGAGTTGTAACTGCTTAATTTCCACCTTTACCTGATTCATTCGCCGACTGGAGTGGCCGTGCGGTTCTAGGTGCTACAGTCTGGAGCCGAGCGACCTCTACGGTCGCAGGTTCGATTCCTGCCTCGGGCATGGATGTGTGTGATGTCTTAGGTTAGTTAGGTTTAAGTAGTTCTAAGTTCTAGGGAATTGATGATCTAGGATGTTACGTCCCATAGTGCTCAGAGCCATTTGAACCAGCATCCTTGTTTCAATCGTTTGGTAACCTTGAACTTCTATGATAGTTACTTTAACACAACGAGTATTATCTGAATATGTTTTACTGAATAAAATTTTTTTACAGGTAAAAACAATTAATGCCTAGAACGCAATATTCCTATCGTAATTAAAGTTAGATAACTAGTTTCGGTTGCTGTCGTCAACCATTTTCAGATCTGTAACACATGTAGGTAACAGCTTAAGAAAATTATGTACAATCAAGTAGGATACAGAAACACTATACAACACTTGAGCACAAATATTGGGAAGCCAATTCTAGATGTAGAAGCGAACATACCTGATAAGCATTAACGTAGTCTATATTGCACTGTTAAGTGCCTTTCGCTCATGTGTCGTACAGTGTTTTTATATTCTACTTGATTGTACATATTGTATTACACCATGTTTTCTACATATGTTACAGATCTGAAGATGGGTGCAGATAGCAACAGAAACTAGTTATCGAATTTTAATTGTGATAGGAAAATTGGGGTTTGGATTTTAAAAGTTTTTACTTGTAAAAGTTGTTTTACTTAATAAACCACATTAGGAGCGCAGTCTTTCAGCCCCCTCCCCCACCCGACCACGACAGGCTTTACTGCTATTATCTGAATATGTAGTATCGTAGCTTATCGATAGTGTCGGAGGCGGCAGCACGAGGATACATGGAGCTCCACGAACGGCGTTTCGAACATCGTCACCAATGAAGAACCTCCAGGCCGCCGACCAATGAACACAGCCAGGACGGTGTTATAAGTGACAGGTACTTGCACACCAATTCAGTATTACTGCTATTTGCTAGCTTTTGGCGAACGTTACACCGAGTTGTTGATAGCTCTACCGACCAACATTTAGTGTACATAATCGCACGTCCGTTCGGGCCTCTGCTTATAGCTACACACGGATGCCACAAGTTGTCAGCAGAGTCGCAGTTCTTCATTAACAAGTTGAGTAAAATATATTTATTTAAATGTACCCACCATCTTTAAGTTTACACTAATTCTGTAATTTATTCTTAGCTGTTTTGCATCCTTCCATGCTTCTGTGGACTTTGTAGCACCAATGCAGCTACTAATTTCTCCACAGTTAAGCCCCTGCGTGGTACTATTTGCTTTGCTTTGCATTCGTTGCTCTCCCCTCATTTTTACATCCCTGATTCTGTCGTCAGACCTACTGCTTACAAGCCTCCTTTTTCTCCTTCGCCTTCCCACCAAACTTTTCAATTTGCCAGACATGTTCTTACAAGATTGTCACAAGCCGCTTCATGAATAGCTTTCACAATTGCTTTCTACATTACTTCCACTGTCGTATCATTACTCTGATGTGGCTTTTCACTCAACCTCAGCTTGTAAAAGAAATCAACTGAAGAACCCAGCAAATTTTGGTTGGTCCAATTTTTCTCTATTTTCATTAGAATTGTTTCGAAACCAAATTGCACATCGGAGCAGGGAACGCTCAGTTTCACTTTCTGCTTCCCGGAACTCTGCGATCCTCCTCCTTAGTACGATTATTACTTCTTTCCCTACAAGATAATCAATTGCACTGCGTAACTACTTGTATGATATATCCATGTATATTCGTAGATCTCGTTGTGTTGAAAAAACAGTTCCACATTTTAAGAATGTACTCCACACATTCCTATCAACACCTCTCCTAATTATTCGCAATTTCCTCATCAAATTTGCCTACAACCGTGCTAGCCACGCCGCCTACTCACTCTATTTCATTTAGATTTTGCAACAGAAAAAGTTATATACATCATTCCAGCTTTTCGTAAATTACAACATACAGACACTTAACGTTTCCTAAAAAAATTACTGTACTCATATACGCTGGAGAATGTCCCAAATGGATAGATAAACACATACATAACGGTAAACAAAGGTAAATAAAATTTTTAAAGTCTGAATAGGACTGGAACTTCAAAATTGTAGTTATAGGGAAATAGTATTAGAGAAATGAAACGGTTGACAATGAGACCACGAGTACTAGAATTAGTTGCTGGAGAAAAACATCGTTTGAAAAGTTCGTATTTGATGAAGTCCTGAAAATAAATTTACGCTATTAAACTATTTTAACTTCTTCCAGAGTGTTTGTGATTGCGGATGTGAAACTGCGGTGTCGTCAGCATCTAGGTGGTGATGCCGAAGCTGAAGCACGTCCATTGATACTAAATACGGCTATTGAGTCATCATGAAGACTGAATGATGTGGTTTCCGAGGGTAAAATTCCTCCTTCGTCTTCCGCTGGATGTCGGCTGGTCGGAAGTAACTGTTATTGTCTTTCATTAGCGTGAGTGTTCGGTTCTCAGTCACATTTCTGCTGCAAGATACAGTTACTTCTTCCAGGTTCGCAATTCTAAAAATTGCAGATATTGCTTAATTTCGGCCGGAACACGCTGGAACGGTCTTCGGGCAACTCTGAGAGGTTTTCTTATTTTTCTTTTTCTTTTTTTTAAGTCACTTCATCCTGTTGGCACAGTAGATTTAAACTGCGTTTATAGGGAAGAGCGTTGTATGGTTGAAAAGGTGCGTCCCGGCACTTACAATGTTAGAAATTAGAATTAATTGGGAATCAAGTAGACTCGCGGAATATGTGTATGCAGTTAGTTAGTTTCTGCTAGACCTATCACACGCGCGAATTCTTTCACGTTTATGTGTAGAAAAAAAATTTTAACTGCTTTACATCCACTATCACTTTCTTAACACTCATGAAACTATTTTGCGCTCTCTCTCTCTCTCTCTCTCTCTCTCTCTCTGTCTCATTCAGCAGTTCATCACGTACATTTCATTTAGTACATTAAATTTAAATATTGCGCACTCTAAAATAGACTTCCTAACAATAAAATATACTTAGATTAACATAACAGTGATGCATGTTTACACATTTTACTACAGAACAAGCAAGTGAAGTGGAAGGGATACATATAATAGTCCTGTTTTTTGCAATTATGTAAACGGAGAAAAAACAAAAAAATAATATCACTCAGAAACAAGAATGTTTCATAGAAGCTAACATTTGTTAAAGGAGGGGGCTTAGGACCTATATTGCCAAAATTAATACTACATTTGTGTCCTCCCGAAGCGGTGAGAGAGGTGATATTCCTTAGGTATACGGGTATTATCTATGATTTGGAAATTTTGGTCTCAATACTTATTGACGTCAATAAATTATTTTTATTTTACACTGGTTGTCCCTGAAACGTTATGACGTAATTCAGGGAGTTGTAGAGTGTGTCTTGAGGAACAAATCGAGGATAGGAACCCGTGTCCGAAAATGCTACAGAGCGTCAAAACATGTAGGCGCTACTGCCTGCCACCAGACCACCCTTTCGACAGCATTTGTGACTAAGTACGCTGACGGACAGTAGGTGGAACATCTCTCAGTGTTGTTCGGTATTTAATGATTGCGACTGATGGTCTTTAATGACAATTGAGAAGCTGGAGCTTGTTGCTGCTTACACAGACCTTGTTCCCTACGAATGCGATTATCTGTTGCCTCAGTGGATGATGGTTTCGGACAAGGGTTTCCACCTGCCGTTTATTTTGCTCCCGTATATCGAAAAATCAGTGTCCGAAACTTTCTCAGGTTACTATCAATATTTTCCGCGAGATCATTCGTATACAATACCAAAGTCAATAGTCAGAGCACACTATCCTGGAGTACAACTGAAGGTATTTCTGCGTCTATTGATGACTCACCATCCAATACAACTTGTTGCGTATTTCGTACCAAGATAGCCTCAGTCAATCACGTTTTTCACTTCATACAACATAGGGTTGCGCACTGGTTAATAAGTGTATGAGGAGTTTCCAAGAAAATGCTTTTCAGAAGTAAAGGAATACTGCATCCATCTGACTACCTACACCCACTCCTATGATGTCATATGACAAAAGTGAGAATTGAGTTTCAGGTGATCGATATTACTTTTAAACCGGTGTGACCTGTTCTTTCTTCTAAATACTGGCACATTTCAGGGTTCGAGGTACGGACGGTATAGTTTGGTTAAAATATGGGCTCACTCACTGACAGAATCAGCACAGAGTTGGATTCCGTTTCCAGTGCCATTCGGAGCTTTGTTCAAAATGGTTCAAATGGCTCTGAGCACTATGGGACTCAACTGCTGTGGTCATAAGTCCCCTAGAACTTAGAACTACTTAAACCTAACTAACCTAAGGACAGCACACAACACCCAGCCATCACGAGGCAGAGAAAATCCCTGACCCCGCCGGGAATCGAACCCGGGAACCAGGGAGTGGGAAGAGCTTTGTTCAACTTTAAACATTTCAGGTATCACGTGGAGTGATCTAACTGCAATGTGAATTGTGGACCAAAAGTCGCACGGGTGATGCAGATTAACATCACAGGCCGGACCCACCAGACTGCCACAAAAAGATCCGCTTAGAGTGGTGACAAAAAGCAGTTTCACTTTCGTTGGTTTACTGTTTGTCTCTTAATGTGAGTGTTTAAATAGTTGTCGGAGAGCAACAAGATGGACATTTTAGTTGGCCTCCGAATGGACATTACGTAGTTTCAGAGTCGTTGTATTCAGCAGAAAGGCCACTTAGTCTCACAGCACAAGTGTTCACCGAGTGCTGAAGCCTCAAAAGAATAGGGAGGGCAACTGATTTGACGAGCAATTATATTTCATCACATCTGCTACTTCAACGATGCTAGAGTGAATATGAAATCGTCAATCCTCGTGATCACTCAGACTGTGTCTGAGACTATCGCCAAAACTTCTACAGTTCTGACACACAGTTTTTGCTCTCCTAGTTATTAATACTCCTGTAAAAAAGCGAACGTCTCTTATTCAGTTATTCGACATATTTTCTGTCCTGTAGCTATCGAACTGGTGTGCTCTAACGTTCTGCTTATTTAAGGAAATTAATTTTTTAAATGCTAAGTATGACCTTGAGTAGTGGAGCCATCCTCTACCATATTTTTATCTGCATCGATAATCATGCAAAATGTGACGGAGCGTATGTACTTAACTTAAATTCAACTTGCCATTAGGAAATAATATCTAATTACTTGGCATTACTTGATCACAACTACTTGTGTTGGTTTCCATTTTTGTTACAAAGCTGAAAGCAGAAGCATATGCTATAGCGCAAACAGAGTGCGTTGTAATACCATACAGCAGTGTAAATCCCCAAAGCCATTTGTTTAACTATCTAGCAAAACATGGTTCTGTTCATTACAGATTTTTTTATAACCGTATATCTTCGTCATTTCAAAAATCATTATAAACCGTATCACAATAGCTTCAGTGAACAAACCTCTGAAATTATTAACACAGTATATTTCGCTCTACTCGTAAATATGTTTGCAACAACTACCGAGAAATAAGCCAGCTTGGCAAAACTAACAAACTATAGGCCAGAATTATAATCAACAGGTTCAAAGAATAGCTCAAAATATTCTTACCAAAGAAGGATTGGTTTTTGCGAAGGTGTGTTCAGCTGTTCGTAATGTTTTCGCGTTAAGAGAGTTCAGTCAAGTTATGGCCGTCTAAGGTTTTAAAATACTCCTTCAGCATGTTGATTGTCCATGTGGCTTAAATACACATTCTACGACACCTACGTGTAATCATGTGTGGATCTCCTTTTAATCGCCGCATGTGTATTGCTTAAACGATAGAAACTAAACAAACAAAAAATGCATTTTGCAGAAGGCGAAGTTTAAAAAAGTTTATTTAATCCGTAAAACATGGAAAAGGGCAACAAATTTTAATTTGTACAAAATGTTCAAATGGTGTTCCAACCCCGATAGATTGTGTTTAAATCTACATTATTTGTGGCTCAACGAAGAATACGCTTGAAAATCTCACGCTGTGCTGCTGATTGGTTGTTTTATCTCGTAAGTTACATTTTATATTCCACAGGAACGGTGTATGTTTGTGTACACGGCGACAAGTGTCCACGAACAAACAGTATTCAGCCGTAGAGTGAGGGAAAGCTCAATGGTCTAAGTAATATTGTTGATGAATCCACTAGTGCAATCAATCAAAGCCGGCCGCGGTGGCCGTACGGTTCTAGGCGCTACAGTCCGGAACCGCGGGACTGCGACGGTCGCAGGTTCGAATCCTGCCTCGGGCATGGATGTGTGTGATGTCCTTAGGTTAGTTAGGTTTAAGTAGTTCTAAGTTCTAGGGGACTGATAACCTAAGATGTTAAGTCCCATAGTGCTCAGAGCCATTTGAACCACATTTGAATCAATCAAAGTGCAAGGTACTATCGTCACTCTGATTCGTCACCTTTACAAATGGCTCTCGTCAGGACAAAGTGAAAATGGGATCCGCGACCAAGTACTGTAGCTGGAAGTGACTGTAAATGATTCGTTAATCAAAGACATTCAGAGTACTTCCCCTGCTCTTAAGTTTCTTCCATCACAGTTCCGTTTGCGGAAACCTCCACAGTAGCATTGTGAATCCCCCCCCGACAAGTTCCCAACAACAGGGATGCGCAAGTGCCAGTGTTGTTTCACTTATCGAAAAGTATATATCACCGCCAAACTTATAAATTGCTTGAGCATCAAATGGTTCTTTCAATGAACATCATGAGGCAACACCGGCAACTGTCTCGAGGAATTGATATGAAGATTTTTGGCAGTTACCTGATGTCCAGTGAACGGATCGGGGCCTGATATAATAAATGTACCTTTCGTACCTGTGGTGGTTCTTATGAACATGAACCAGCTGTGCAGCACGAGATAATCAAGATTATATCCTATCATGTTAGTGGTTTTATGAAGATGAGAGAAGGGTGAAACCTGGTGCCGGATAATGGCCCATACTCTTGTTACAGCACCACGGAGGCTGCTGAAGTTAATGTCACTGAACAAATCAATCACGTCATACGCCGTCACTCCATGAGGGTCTGTGGAGAGGTTTCTATCAGTTTCCAACAATTCAGTTCCACAGTGTACTGACTGTGTGGTCAAAAGTGGGCTAGAATTCATTAGAGTGGCCTAGCATCCGTAAGAGGAGCTGCAGTTATATTTTCATTCTCATAAGAAAGATATGCACTAGCCACTCATCGAGATACCTGAATTGCTCTGCAACCTTTTGAGTGCACAGCTTTTGAAAGTAATCCCTCCAGTTTCCATTGAAGATGTAAATCTACTCACGTCACTGGACTTTATTCACTTAAGATTCTTCTTCATGTATTTGTAGCTACAAAAATACATTATTCAGTGAGTAACGGTTTAACAAGAACATTACCACACAAATGGCTAACGAATTAAGAAAATCCATTTCGAATTTAATTTCATATGGAACGCAATTGCAATTCACATACACAGCACATTGTTTCACGAAAGCTAACATCTAGCAGGTAATGAATTTGTAATTAATTCTTAGTGTTGCAGGGAGTTCCTCATTAGAAGTAACGGAATATAAATTTGGTATTAGGTGAAAGCTACGAAAATGGCAGTAATTAAAGAATAAAAGGATATGATCATACATAATGTATAGCCAGTCATTACAGTGCCGTACGCAATTATCGATTCTCTGTGGATTACATTATGAAACAGGATGAGGTACAAAAACCTAGGTTGAGACATTACGCGGAGATCACCTCCGTAACGTCGAATTATTGAGTGTTCAAAATTGGACGATATGTTTGGTAGTTAGCTGGAGTAAAAATAAATAGCCGGTGATAGGCGGAACATTCCATTGGAATTACTGACGGCCTTGGGAGAGCCAGTCCTGACAAAACTCTACGATCTGGTGAGCAAGATGTATGAAACAGGCAAAATACCCTCAGACTTCAAGAAGAATATAATAATTCCAATCCCAATGAAAGCTTGTGTTGACAGATGTGAAAATTACCTAACAGTCAGTTTAATAAGCCACAGCTGCAAAATACTAACACGAATTCTTTACAGACGAATGGAAAAACTAGTAGAAGCCGACCTCGGGGAAGATCAGTTTGGATTCCGTAGAAATACTGGAACACGTGAGGCAATACTGACCTTACGACATATCTTAGAAGAAAGATTAAGGAAAGGCAAACCTACGTTTCTAGCATTTGTAGACTTAGAGAAAGCTTTTGACAATGTTGACTGGAATACTCTCTTTCATATTCTAAAGGTGGCAGGGGTAAAATACAGGCAGCGAAAGGCTATTTACAATTTGTACAGAAACCAGATGGCAGTTATAAGAGTCGAAGGACATGAAAGGGAAGCAGTTGTTGGGAAGGGAGTAAGACAGGGTTGTAGCCTCTCCCCGATGTTATCCAATCTGTATATTGAGCAAGCAATAAAGGAAACAAAAGAAAAATTCGGAGTAGGTATTAAAACCCGTGGAGAAGAAATAAAAACTTTGAGGTTCGCCGATGACATTGTAATTCTGTCAGGGACAGCAAAGGACTTGGAAGAGCAGTTGAACGGAATGGATAGCGTCTTGAAAGGAGGATATAAGATGAACATCAACAAAAGCAAAACGAGGATAATGGAATGTAGTCGAATTAAGTTGGGTGATGCTGAGGGAATTAGATTAGGAAATGAGGCACTTAAAGTAGTAAAGGAGTTTTGCTATTTGGGGAGCAAAATAACTGATGATGGTCGAAGTAGAGAGGATATAAAATGTAGACTGGCAATGGCAAGGAGAGCGTTTCTGAAGAAGAGAAATTTGTTAACATCGAGTATAGATTTAAGTAAGTCATTTCTGAAAGTATTTGTGTGGAGTGTAGCCATGTATGGAAGTGAAACATGGACGATAAATAGTTTGGACAAGAAGAGAATAGAAGCTTTCGAAATGTGGTGCTACAGAAGAATGCTGAAGATAAGATGGGTAGATCACATAACTAATGAGGAAGTATTGAATAGCATTGGGGAGAAGAGAAGTTTGTGGCACAACTTGACCAGAAGAAGGGACCGGTTGGTAGGACATGTTCAGAGGCATCAAGGGATCACCAATTTAGTATTGGAGGGCAGCGTGGAGGGTAAAAATCGTAGAGGGAGACCAAGAGATGAATACACTAAGCAGATTCAGAAGGACGTACTGGGAGATGAAGAAGCTTGCACAGGATAGAGTAGCATGGAGAGCTGCATCAAACCAGTCTCAGGACTGAGGACCACAACAACAACAACAACAACAAAGGCGGAATTTGAAGGGAAGAAAAGGGGACACGTCTAGTTGGGTGACAGTAAACTGATAGTTGAAGTAGGGCCAGAGATACTGAAAGTGATTTAAAGCTATATAACGTCTTTAACGTAAAGAAACAGTATTGAATTGATGTTAACTGGGGACCCAGAAACGACGGAGAGGCTCCATTCCCGCCGTAGCCGCAGTGGTCCACGACCCCACGACGACTACCGAAGTCCACTTCATCTGTCCGCCGCCCGACACCGAAACGCTCTTTCAGGGTTATTGTGCGGTTCGGCCCCCGGCGGATCCCCTCCCCCCTCCCCCTCCCCCTCCCCCTCCCCCTCACCCCTCCCCCCCCCCACAGGGACCGTCTCACACCAGACGATTGTAACCCCTATATTTGCGTGGTACAGTAATGGTGGTGTACGCGTACGTGGAGAACTTGTTTTCGCAGGAATCGCCGACATAGTGTAACTGAGGCGGAATAAGGGGAATCATCCCGCATTCACCAAGGCAGATGGAAAACCGCCTAAAAACTATCCACAGACTGGCCGGCTCACCGGACCTCGACACAAGTCCGGGACGGATTCGTGCTGAGGACCAGGCGCTCCTTCCCAATCCGGAAAGCCGTGCGTTGGACCGACGGGCTAACGGGGCGGACTCAACAGCTGAAGGTACTGAAAGGGTTCGTAAACCGATAGGTAATATATTTTAACCAATGGCTTATAGCACTAAAAATAGAGGGAATGAAAAATCATAGAAATAGCCAACCACACAAGGATCGTTTTCATGAGTTCGGAAAATGTGTATTCTTTGGCATCTTCTGGGACCGAGGCTGTAAACACTGAAGTAGAACAGGTCGCCGAAAGAGTAGTTGAATGTGAACGGCCTACAATTTGTACACAGTGAGATGCGTCATTTCATTGACTAGTCTCTCCAGCGTTGAATTTGCTGTGTACTGAAGAAGTGCTAAATACTCATGGACAAAGTGAGGGCAGCAACTTGTTAGGCAAGTATTTGAAACAACACAGAACGCACTTGTAGTGCGATGTGCTCTGTGTACGCGAGGAGCGCTGAAAGCAGGCTCTCCAGCCGCACCGCGATTCGCCATTAACGGCTTGCCTAATCGTTGGCTGTGCCATAAAACGTGCCGTAGCGCTGCCAGCCGCGTCCACGGCCTGTAATGGACTATTGGCAGGCAGGCGCCTGACCGCTGGAACAGCCGGAAAAAGGCAGCAGATACTCGTACCGTCCACCAGGTACGGCGTTCGGAATCTCACAACTGGACACAAATTATACTGGCAGCTTTGTCACTGACCATAAGGTCCTCCTCACGTTCGCGCCCAAGTGGATTAAGTGACGAACCTTAAAGCTAACGGGCTAAGCCAAATGGCCACATGAAACTAACCGCAGGTAAGGCAGGCTCCATACACGTATCCACTGGAAGCATGCTCAGGAATGGTAGATAACCCACAAAGGGTGTACGGCTACAAAACCCTCGTTCGACCAAAATTTGAACATTTCTCGCGTAAATAGTAGACAGGATTGAGACAGTGAATAGAGAAATTTTGAAAGAAGAGCAGCAAGTTTCATTACAGGTTTATATCTCTTCACCGAACGTGGAGTTCGGAGGCTTGTTTGCTCTGTAAAGGAGGATAGATGGTGGCATCTCTGCCGAAAGAGCACAATGCCGAGGCACGCAGAATTGTTTAGGAGCACACGGTTCATCGTACATTGTTGAATATGGAGCTCCGCACAAACCACCCCTACGTATTCACATGCTGACCCAGCGATATCGTCAATTACAATAGCACCATCGGGATTCTACCGTCGATCAATTGAACATGTCTGCTCGTCAGATGAATACCATTTTTGTTACATTAGGTCGACGATCGTCTGGGCAAACGCCGTCGTCGTGTAGTTTGCGCTGCCGCAACAGCAGTACCACCTTACGGAAGACGTTCTCCTGCGCTTGCATGGGTTCTGTGAAAGCAATTGGAGATACGCTGGCAACTGCGAACTACCTGCACGCATCATGTTTGACATCTTTCCTGAAGGCGATGTCGTCTTTCAGCAGTATAACTGTCCGTGTCTCGGAGCCAGAGGCGTGCTACATTAGTTTGAGGAGTATTATAGTGAATTCACCTTGATCTCTCGGCTACGAAATTCGCCTGATGTAAATCCTATGGAGCTCATCTTGGTCCTAGGTCCACAACCTTACCACCAAATTGTCAGATTCATGATACCCAGAGTTATTGATGTAATTCGTTCCAAAGACAGAAAAATAAGCTATTAAGCAGTTGGTCATAATGTTTTGGTTCATCGGTGTGTATATACATGCGCATGCGCTCGCGTGTTGTGGCCGGCACATGAAGCGAATATATAAGGAAAGTGGTAAGCGGAGGGCAGTTCAATGGGGAATCACTCTTGCGTTGACACTGGCAGCAAATGGGGATATTAATTGTCATAAGTGATTTTGACAAAAGGAATCTTGTTATAACCAGCCACCAGGGAATATGGAAACGACGAAGCTGGTCGGCTGTGGGCATGATACTGTCGTGGGTGGCTATAGAAACTGTTTGATGGATGATGAATCTACGACTGGACGATAGGTTGAACTTCGTCGCTGAAGAACAGAACGTGGAGGTCAGAGGATAGCCCGCTGTGTAATGCGGAAAAGACTGCCCTTTGTGACAAAAATGGCGTCACAGTACAGTGCCGGTGCTGGTACGAGTATTTTACAGAACACTATTATGGACTCATTGTTGAATATGATGCTCCGCAACACACGACCCCTAAGTGTTCGAAAGTTGGCCCAAAATAAATCGTAAATTATGAGTACAGCGGACACGTAAGAGTCTAGACTTTCCTGTGAATCAATGGAAACGCGTCGCCTGGTAGGATGAATTACGTTCGTACTGATGTTTTTTTTTGTTAGATTCACCAGTTTTCTGACTTGTTTGACGCGGACTGCCAAGTATTGCTCTCCAATGTCAACCTCTTCATCTCACATTTGCAACATACGTCCGCAGTTATTTGCCGGATTTACTCCATTCGCTGTCTTCCTCTACTGTTTTCACTGTCTACAGCACTCTCCAGTACCATGAATGTTATTCCCTGATGTCTTAATACGTATCCTACCATCCTGTGCCTTCTTCTTGTCAGTTTTTCCATATATTCCTTTCCGCATCTGTTCTGTAGAGAGCCTCCCCATTCGCGCCTTCTCACCTCCACCTGATTTCCAACATTCTTCTGTGGCACCACATCTGAAAAGCTTCGATTCTCTTCTGTTTCGGTTTTCTCACAGGTCGAGTTTCACTACCAAACATTGCTGTGCTCCAAACGTACATTTTCGTCATTTCTTTCTCAAATTGCGACCCAGTTTCATACCAGACGGCTTCTCTTGATCAGGACACCCCTTTCTGCCAGTGACATTCTGATTTTGGTGCCCTCCCTACTCCGACCGTCATCGGTTATTTTGCTGCCTAGGTAGCACAATTCCATATCTACTTTCTGATCAGCAATTATGCCGTTAAGTTTCTCGCTGTTCTTATTTCTGCTACATATCATCACTTTCGTTTTTCTTCGAATTAGCCTCCATCCAAACGCTGTACTCATCACACTATTCATTCAATTCTGCACATCCTGTAAGTTTTCATTCTTTTCACTGTGATAGGGATGGTACATGCGAATCTTATCATTGATGTCCTTTCACCTTGAATTTTGAGTCCACTCTTCAGCCATTCTTTTATTTCCGTAATTGCTTCATCGATGCATAGATTGAACAGTATGGGTAAAAGGCTGCGTCCCTGTCTTACATTCTTTTTAATCCGAGCGCTTTGTTCTTGGTCTTCCACTCTTAGTGTTTCCTCTTGGTTGTGGTACGTCAGCCGTCTTTCCCTATAGCTCACCCCTATTTTTCTAAGAATTTTGAACACCTTGCACCATTTGACTTTATTGAATACTTTTGCCATGTCATCAAATCCTATGAACGTGTCTTCACACTACTTTGTTCTTGCTTCCATTATCAACGGCAACGTCAGAACTGTCGGGCGTAAGTTCCGCTCCCACAAACTACCAGCCCGTAATATACGGAAACTGTTTGAGCTATAGGAAGACATAACGCCATAACGCTCCGATAAACTTGCCAAGGGCTCTTGTAGTACACGCCATGCAGATTCAAGGCTGTGTAGCTTTCCAAAGTTAACAAATAAGCTGTTAATTAGGAGATCATAAAGTTTTGTTGAGTCATTGTCAGTGTATACAGATATATCTTTTGTGACTTACTTTGAGGGATACATGTTTTCATAGCAAGCTATTATAATACTTACTATTTAAAGATGTTAAAGAGCGTTTCATTCCGCATGTTGTAATGTGTTCATAATGATCCAGCATTGTGTATTGGAGACGTTATTTGCGGTTCAGAAGACAGAAAAGGCAGCACTGTCAAGGAGTGGCTCAATACAAACAACTTTATTATATCCTGTACCGTACTCTCGTAACGTATTTAGGAATGATTTTACTGTGAGTGTAGAGATTCGAATTTCTGATCGTTTTGAATGTATCATGAAATTAATAAAACCGTCTTGAAAAGTATAAAATATTATCGATTTTCCGGTGACAGCTAAACACCAGTGTGAAATTCTCCCCGCAGCGCCAAATTTCCTGGTCTGTGTTGTTCACGGTAAGGCCTCTCACAAATGTCTACAGTGAGAAATGTTTAAGGGGCGATCGAAAGTTTCCATTTGAAGGCGTTGCTTCAGCGTATATGAAAACTAGCGCGACTTGGTTCAAAAAATGGCTCTGAGCACTATGGGACTCAACATCTTAGGTCATAAGTCCCCTAGAACTTAGAACTACTTAAACCTAACTAAGGACATCACACACACCCATGCCCGAGGCAGGATTCGAACCTGCGACCGTAGCAGTCCCGCGGTTCCGGACTGCAGCGCCAGAACCGCTAGACCACCGTGGCCGGCAGCGCGACTTGATGCAGGTAAATAAGCACCGACTTGTAAGTAAGGAATTAGTGTGGCATTCGTATGCGTACTGTTAATCTGGAAGCCTGAACTACGGCGACGCAATTACGAAATACGTCCAAGGAGAACAAACGTGCTGTTATTCTTTTCTTGGCTGCCGAAGGACAAACACTGGTAGACATCCATCGACAATGAAGGATGTGTGTGGGGCAGCATGTCTGTCGGAAACCATTATTGTGGAAAGGCGTGCCAAGTTCCAATGTGGCCACGATTCGACACAAAAAATCGGTCGATTTGAGAGGCGAGCGTCATCCATTAAGGACAATTGGGAGAAACTTGAGTAACGAACCCATAGTTAAGATCTCTCCCCATGATGTTATTACGTCTTCGGCCCCTTGAAGGGTAGCCGATTCCTGTCTAACGTGTGGAGCAGGCAGATACGAACTTCATCACGTAGCAGGGCAGGGCGCTTTACCAAAGAGCTATTCATCAGGGTGTGTTGGCAGGATGATTACCTCAGTGCTCACTGCTCACTGCGATTTTGCTGTTGGCATACAGTTTCTGGACTGCATGTTCTTCGAACGGAAACGTATACATACCACACGCGCACCTTTGATCTTCAGAAATAATTTTCAGCCAGCATGTGGGCCAGAATCCTACAGTGACACTCCGCTTGAATGATGCACATAGTAAACCAGTTTGCGCACAACGTACAGATTCTGCTACTCTTATAGCAGATGAACAGCTTTAGCTCTATGGTGGCGCCTTTCGGTGTAAGAGGAAACTCACAACTGCAGATATTAGTCATTTTGTAGCTCCCCCCAACGATCTCTCACGAATAATCGGCGACACTGCACGCTTGATGTGCAGTCTCGGCTACTTTAACGAACATTAGGACCACATGCGACCTAACAGCACGCCGTGTGCATGTTGTTAAAAAGAGAAGGAAGGAATTTTAGGGTTTAACGTACCGTCGACATCGCGATCATCAGAGATGAACCATCAGCTCAGATTACGAAAGGATGAGGAAAGAAATCGGCCGTGTCTTTTCCCGACATTCGTCTGGAGCTATTTAGGGGAATCACGGGGCACCTAAATCTGACTGGATCGGGATTTGAACAGTCATTCTCATGTACACTAGACCAGAGTCCTAGCTGTCGTGACCGACCCAAACAAAGAAGGAGAGAAGTTGCGATGGCCGATGGCAGGAATCCGAAATTACCTGTACAATGAATTTTCTAATTGACAGGACTCTTTATTTTTTTTTTAAAATAGCCTAACTTCATGTTATGAAGTAGCGTGACGTGCTTAGTTTTATTCCCGTGCCTCCTACATGCCAGTACCTTTGTATACTACTGCCAGACGCAGAATGCAGGCTAAGTACCGTCTTCGTATTCTCACTCTCGCTCTCGAAGTCTGCTACCGAAAGGCACCGACCAGCAATGGGCGGCTGGTTAAGTCAGCGTTGACAAGGGGCTCTGAACTACGTCTACCTGGATATGTGGCGCTGCCTGCTCTTTCCATTGTCTCATATGTCAGCGCCTTCTTGATGCCGTTTCGAGGCACTGTGGTGGTCGGTGTCGATGAATTAGGACTGCAAACTAAACACTGCGCCCCTGGCTCGGTGCATGGGGGTAGAAGGTGGTCACCAACCATATAGTCTTCGACAGTGTAAGGCGTCGGGACTCCCATTATTATCGGTCAAAACTCCGCAAAAAATGGTTTTATGATCTTACGTGTCTAGTTTTAAACGTGAAACACTTATTGTGTTGTGTTGGGTTATTAACAAGTGATAATCTGTGTATCTGATTGCATTTAGGTAGAGGATGAACAAATAATACTAGACCAGAAGTATTGTATGTACCTTACGATAGGCAGCCCAACAGATAATATTAACACTCAGGGCGGGTCACGTTGCTGTTGTTGTTGTTGCTGTTGTTGTCTTCAGTTCAAACACTGGTTTCATGCAGCTTTCCATACTACTCTATCCTGTGCAAGCCTCTTCATCTCTGACTAACTGCTACGACATTTATTCTTTTGAATCTGCTTATTATATTCATCTCTTGATGTACCTCTACGATTTTTATTCCCCATACTTCCCTCCACTACTAAACTGGTGAGGCAGCGCGGGATTAGCCGAGCGGTCTAGGGGCGCTCAGTCATGGACTGTGCGGCTGGTCCCGGCGGAGGTTCGAGTCCTCCATCGGGCATGAATGTGTGTGTTGGTCCGTAGGCTCATTTAGGTTAATAGTGTGTACGCTTATGGACTGATGACCTTAGCAGTTAAGTCCCATAAGATTTCACACACATTTGAACTTTTTTTGTACTAAACTGATGATCCCTTGTTGTCTCGGAATGTGTTGTGTCAACCTGTCCCTTCCACTGGTCAGTTTGCGCCACATATTTCTTTCAACCTGAATTCTGTTAGAATCTCGTCATTGATTGCGTGATCTATCAGCTAATGTTCAGCATTTTTCTGTAGCACCACATTTCAAAAGCTTCTATTCCCTTCTCATCTAAACTGTCTATCGTCAATGTCCTACTTCCGTACATGGCTACATTTCATGAAGGTACTTTCAGAAAAGACATTCTGATGCTTAAACATATACTGATGTTAACCAAATTTCTTTTCTCAGGAAAACGTTCCATGACATTGCCTGTCTACCATAATGTGCTTGAAATACGTTTCGAGCTATTTGTTTTGTTCATGCTGTATAACTTTTGATAATGGCCCAAAAGCTGAAATTGAAATAGTGAAGTAAATCGAATAATTTTACACGATCAATTTCTTTCAAAACTTTCTTCGCGACTGTTGATCCTGGTTATGACAGGTTAATCCATGTTGAGTTGTACCACATTGTACATCACTGAAACGCTTTGTGATGCCACGGAGAAACATTCTGAACACTGCACGAGAAGAGAAATTTGTTTGCAACTACAGTTACGCGATGTGAACACGTATTTGACTAAATGAATACCTCCGCAGTAAGTTAACAACGTAATAAAATGAGACAAGGTCTCAGAATCTATTGTAAAGAAACGAGTAATGTAAGCTAACACGGGGGCAAATACACAGTAGTCGGGAACTGCTTCCAGCTCAGCGTCCAATTTACTGCTATTGCCTTTCATAAATCTGATACTATCTGCTGAGCTCCCACTGTAATTCCGGGCGAAAAAAATGTTCCCTGCGTTCGACTGCGGGCCTAGAATTTTACGCTCTTCTGAGAATAGTCAGAGCAGAGCGATCTCAGCGGGAAGCCAACGCTATGCAAACAGTGCTCTTAAGATGATCACAGGCTAGCAAAAGATTTATATGCGTAACCTTGTGATTACTGTAGGTAGAAAAAAGAGTGGGGGAGGTGGCAGTGGGTGGGGTAGAGGGAAAAAATGAGGCCACGGAGAGCGATTCCAGAGTGGTCACGCCAGCACTTGGACGCACGACACTGACAATCCCCACGCCATAGCCACGGTTAGGTCGGCTCTGGCGGTGGAAGGGTCATTGCCCTGCTGAGGCCTCTAGGGCTAAGTTTGTGGAGAACGAGAAATTCTCCTCTACGGAACTCAAAATGGCGTCTGTAAACAAAGATCTAGAGAAACTCACTTCGCTCTGTTGAACAATGGTATTCATAGCGCCGTGGGCAACCTCGGTCCGGTTGATGCCGTGTTCCTCGATACCCGGAAGACATTCGATATTCGGTATTGTCGCTTACTGAGCAAAGTTCGATTTTATCGATTATTAAATCAGATTTGTGACTAGATTAAGGATTTCCTTGCAGATAGCACTCAACGCGTCAATCGTAACGGAAAAAATCTTCGGATGTAAAGGGAATTTCATGAGTTCCCAGTGAAGTGTACCATGGGCTTTACTGTTGACAATTTCTGTCATTTGTTGGATAATTTCGGAAGCTCCATGAGACATTTCGCAGACGATTCAACGCCAGAAGATTGTAGCGAAATGCAGAAAGTGCTGTAGAGAATCGATATTAGGTGCATGGACCGGGCGGAGATTGCGAACACAAAATAATATTTTCTATGTTAATTCGCTGACTGCAAATAATAACATTTGCCTGGACCGGGACTCGAATCCGGATTTCCCATTTATTGCAAGCGGTAGAATTAACCGCTTCGGGCGCCGGTCTTTGTGGCCGAACGCTTCTAGGCGCTGCAGTCAAGAACCGCGAGACCGCTACGGTCGCAGGTTCGAATCCTGCCTCGGGCATGGATGTGTGTGTTGTCCTTAGGTTAGTTAGGTTTAACTAGTTCTAAGCTCTAGGGGTCTAATGACCTCAGAAGTTGAGTCCCATAGTGCTCAGAGCCATTTGAGCCATAACCGCTTCGGCCATCCGTGCACGTTGCCCCGACAGACCCAAACTTCCATATCTCACTCTGTCTACAACTTTATATCGTTGTCCACTACATTCACCACTTAGTCCTCGCAACGTTACTTGGATTTCCGCAGCAGGGCGAACGCGTCAACGAAGAATCGATATCAGAATTGTTATGGTTGTGTGTGCACCTAAACTGGTACTTCTTACATGTATCTCTGAAAGAACACTGTTGACGATCTAAAGCAGTAAAAAATATTTTATAAATTAATTCGCTGGCCGAAAATTCCTTGAAATTAGCTGTGTCAGGTATAGATCTGTTACCAGTAGTGATACATGAAGGTTTTGGTCGGTCTAGGGAGCGTTCATACATAACGCAAGTAGTTAAGGCGACTGCTTGCGCTAAACGGAAAATGAGGGTTCAAGTCCCATTCTAGCACCAATTTTCATACGTCGCTCTATACCTAACACAGCTGATCTCATGGAATTTGCTGCCAGCGAATTAGTTTGAAGTATTCCGTACAGCTGTGGATAATCAACTGTTTCTTTCAGACATACACGTAAGTAATACAAGCCTATGTGGGGTCACGACGATAATGTCGTAGGTCTCAGTTCCTCGTTGTGCCATTCTCCGATTGCGGGGTCCAAGTAATGTTGCGAGTTTTAGGTGATGAATATAGCTGACTGCAATGTACAGATGTAGATAGTGTAATGTATGGGAGTTGAAGCTAAAATGATAAAGTTAACCACTCGTGATAAGCTGGAAATGGGCGTTCGAGACCCTGCCCGGCGCAAATCTGATTCAAGGAACTGGCAGTCAACAAATCAATTTAGAAAATATTTTGTACAGCTGTGGATCGTCAACAGTAGCCGTTCTTTCTGACATGCATGTAAGCAAATAAATTTATTCATGCTGCGCATAAACAGGCGAAGAGGTTCACTATTGTTATTGTAAGGAACTAGGCAAAACTGAATTCCACCTGTTTATCAAAAACTTGTCCTCTTGAAAATATTTTGAGGTCTTTCCTGCTCACTGAGTAAATCTTAAAATAGCCACGGTATATTGACCCTGCAAAGGAATAGCAACTACCGTAAAAAAGCTAGAAGTGATTATCTGGAGCGACAAAGTGTGTGACCACAGAGAAGAAATTGTAGGGGAAGATGATGCCAGACATCATTTGGGCGAATATTAAGGAAATGTAGTTACTTCCTGAATGAAGTGCCCTACGAGACAGTGATTCGAGCAAATGATAAGTATTGCTTTTTAGTCTGGAATCTTTATCATTAAGGATTAATAGAAGAGACGCAGAATATCCGTCACAGAGCGGAGTGTTTGGTTGCGGGATCGTGTAGTAGTCGGCGGCAGCTACAATTTGGATGGATGCCACGACGACACACTACGTACACGTCGGAAAAATTGCTCAAAGATCACCTTGGCAAAGCGCAAATTTCTCGCTGCAAAGCTTCTATGTTCTGTCTTACCAAGACAGTATTTAACTGCGAAAAAGATACATCTCTGCAAGATCTGGTGAATAATATGTGTGTGGGATGACTTCCCAACTTAACCTCTGTGTAGTGTTTATTCTCAGTCCAGCAGAATTTAGGCGGGTATTATGGCGGAGTAGCATCACTACTTTGGATCTCTGCTAGATCTGGTGAACAATTTGTGTGTGGGATGACTTCCCAACTTAACCTCTGTGTAGTGTTTATTCTCAGTCCAGCAGAATTTAGGCGGGTATTATGGCGGAGTAGCATCACTACTTCGGAAATTAATCGCGTCCATGTCACATTGTGCTGCGGTACTTCTACGTACTCGTGGGGTTCCTACACGATATTAAGCGGGTTTACCAGTTTCTTTTGCTCTTCGGTGTGTTTCTGTCTGCCTCCACTTGTGTCATTCTCCTACTGTACTCGAATATATCGGAAATGTTGCGATTTCTTCTCTTCGTACTCTACGATATGCGGCAGGTATACCAGTTTCTTTGGTTCTTCAGTGTATATCTGTCCGCCTCCGCTTGTGTCATCCTTCTACTGCACTCAAATAGAGGAATATGAAGAAATTGTTGTGATTTCTTCTCGTCATACTCCATTAAACAGCCTGTACCTCTCAGCTGACGAAATGATAACATGTAAACTTAAGTAGTAATAATCAACTGCGAGCAAAACGTGACAGTCCATAAATAGACCCATAGCAACCGGAATACTGAAATGCAAACCAAAAACACTACTAACTTACCCGACAACCTAATATTCAAGAAAAACATAAAGAAAATAAAGTAGCATGTATGAGACGTATGTTGTCCTGCGCATCTGTTACTTAACACTGGTGACAGTAGAAAAAAATTCACCTGCACACGGGCAACCTCGCCGTCATAGTGAAGCGTAGAATGGACAACGGCGGAAGCTGTTTGCAGCTGGAAGACATGTAGAGTGTCTCAGTGCTGAGGGGACTGTAGGGGCCGTTAATTTCGGGAAGAGGCCGTGCATTGGGATGGACTGCGTGCATAAATCCACCACCCCACTCGCCCTTCCATGGTGACACGGCGGCCGGCGCGGAGAGCCAATGTCTTCCCGGCGAAGGTTGGAGCCGTGAGCTGTCGCAAGAAGAGCGGCCTCGCAGAAAGCAATTACTCAGCGCCAAGGAGAGCCCGATTTACGTGCAGGATTAGCGGGTGGGTCGTCACGCGGCCGCCTCATAACAGTAGCTCACTGTCGCCCCGCCGGTTGCTGTTTAGTCGTTTTTGCCCCGCCGCTGGACCCTGGGCAGTTGGGTCCCGACAAGGCGTCTGGGGTGCACGGCGGGAGGGTGTCCTCTAATTAGGCTCCGACACACCGCTCCCTACTGTGCACCCGTAACACTGTTTTCTTGCATCACTGTAACACCTCCCGACAGAAGCCCAGGTGCCGAACAACTATTAATTACGAACAGGTGAGAAAACGTCAGCATAAATTTCTAACATCTAAATCAAAGCACAGAGCTGCTGCACCACCTATTTTATAGTTCAGGATCAGCACAGAGCAAGGCCGGCCAATAACTCACACACTAGCAGCGCTCTAGCTCGCGTTCGGTATCTCTCTCACTTGCCTGTACACACTACCCCCACTGCCTGCCACGCTTTCTCACAAGGAGACGTCACCTACACGTCATCCCTGATTTCGTCCAAATTTATGGTCCATGGCTGCTATAATTAAAAATCTGCTACCTACAGATATCCAGTGTTGGCTGTAATTACCATATGACAGCGAAACGGTGCAGATATGCTACAGAGTGGACGCGGAACCGATTAATGCTGGAAAAAATTAGCCCCAATTTAGGTCACCTGGTAGAAATCTGGCACTGTGAATGCAAGAAGTATAGAAGTGTGTCCACATGTAACGATTTAGGTATGGCATGTCGGCAGAAAAGGTCAAAAAGTGAAAAAGCACAATGTTTATTTTATTATAAACTGTCACTTACACAACTTGTTTAATATGTGCACGGGAGGCGTCGGCGAGATGCTGTACAGCTCCGGATTGGCACCTGGTGTCCAACAAATTTTAGTCCAACGTAAATCGGTTCCAGATAAACGCATTAGCATAGCTACCGAGTTTCGTTGCCATACGATGATTACAGCCCACAATGGGTCTCCACGAGTAGCTGCACTTTAATTATAACTGTATATGCAACACTTGGCCAGAAGTGAAAGGGACAGGACTGGTAGATCCAGATAGCTAAGTGATTAAAAGAAATAGGATTTGGGGCTCGGGTTTGGCAAGGCATGAGCCATTTAAGTTAGCATAGCTTCCAGGCAGGAGTAGGTGCAGCGGGAAAAAATCCGAAGGTCGTAGAACCGGGTCTCTACCTGGAAATATCTTTTCCTATTTTATTTAACGTTACTTACACTACAAATAAACTGAAATAATAGTCAGTTACTTTATTTACTAGTATTGTAATTATAGGCTGGAAACGAAAGGGTCAGCGAAAATTTCTACAACGATATCTATATCTACACCTGCTCTGCAAATCACACCTATGTGCCTGGCCGAGCGTTCACCGAAGCACTTTCACAATAACTCTCTGTTATTCAAATGGTTCAAATGGCTCTGAGCACTACGGGACTTACCAACTGAGGTCATCAGTCCCCTAGAACTTAGAACTACTTAAACGTAACTAACATAAGCACATCAAACACATCCATGCCCGAGGCAGGATTCGAACCTGTGACCGTAGCGGTCGCGCGGTTCCAGATTGAAGCGCATAGAACCGCTCGGTCACAACGGCCGGCTTCTCTGTTTTTCCACTCTCGAAAAGCACGCGTAAAAATCGAAGAGCTATACATTTCCGTGTGACCTCTGATTTCCCTTGTTTTATTATGATGATCTTTTCTTCCTTTGTAGATCGATGTCAAGAAAATATATCCGCTTCGTAGGAAAAAGCTGGTGATTGGAATTTCCACCACAATGAAAAACGCCTTTGTTTTAATTTTGACCGCCCCAAATCCCCTATCATGCCAGTAATACTTCCACCTCTATTTCTCGGTAACGCAAAACGTGCTGCTCGACTTTGAACTTTCTCGATTTGAGGCTAAAAATAAATTTCCAGGATGGGACTATAAGGCATGCGCCATAACTTCGTGTATAAAAGTAGGCACTTAATTTATTTACTTGTTTTCCAGTTGATGATTTACATGTGCTGGGTTGTTATTCACCATAAAAGCAGGAGAAGCAGTAATTTTCTTGGTCTATGGCACACATTATAAACACCGTGTTTTTAGTATTACATGATGGTGTTAAAGTTTCTATAGAACAACCAACTCGATTTACATTTATAAAAGGTTGTCTCTCACTGCACACTGTCCCAGAAAATCTAGTATAACACCCTATTTCATTAGGTATAGGCAATGAAATGTACTTTAATGCAGTCTTCTTGGGGCGTGACTTATTTTCATCTTTCGATGATTTAGGAGCAGTTTTGAAGCCCTTTCTGATGAAATTATTTACCTGACCATAAAAATAAGCAATTCAGGGTTGCACTAGTGACTAGGAGTTGGAGTGGGGGGCGGCGGCGGAGTAGTTGAAAATGGTTCAAATGGCTCTGAGCGCTATGGGACTTAACTTCTGAGGTCATCAGTCCCCGAGAACTTAGAACTACTTAAACCTAACTAACCTAAGGACATCACACACATCCATGCCCGGGGCAGGATTCGAACCTGCGACCGTAGCGGTCGCGTGGTTCCAGACTGTAGCGCCTAGAACCGCTCGGCCACTCAGGCCGGCCGGAGTAGAAGAAATCACTCACTTTAGCCGTAGTGATACCGAGACATCGTTCACAACGCGCATTACTGTGTGAGGATATTTGTGCCTTCGTTAAAAACATTTTTAAAGGAAACAAAATTCATTAATTGTTGTTGAATTATATCAACAACATAACGTTTTTAAACGGTACTGATGTGTAATTAGGGTCCAAAACCTGAAAACGTCTCTTGGCATACTCTTAGCCATGTCAGCGCACATTCAATAATGTGTGCTACCGACTTCTCGACCACCACAAAAGATATGAAAAATGCAAATTGCGCTGGTTGCTCATGACTTTTACGCTCAGAGTGGTTTTTAAATAGATACAGATGTGTAAGTAACGCCCTGAACCCGTAAATATTGAATAAGACATTCAGTGGCGAAAGTGACATCTACAACTGTCATTTATATTTTTGGGTTAAGTTTAACAGAAAACTCTAAAACATACATGGAAACGGGTAAGAATTCTTTAGAATCAATAAATATTACCACTCTGGTGGAGAGACTGAGACTGGATTAGCCGGCCGTGTCGGTTTGTCCTCCTCCCCAGCTCAGTCAGGCCGCTTTCAGCCATTGTCGGCATCCGGGGTTCGGGCTTGGTACGGGACTGCACAGTCTCTGTGTTCGTCTGAATGGTGAAGTATCGGAGTGAGGTATATTTTACCTACAGGTCTATTTCTGTTAAGGTAGTGTCATGACACCGGTTTTATCAATTTTTCTCATAAATTCAGTGGGTCTAACTTAATTTTTGAACGGGTCCTTTGCGCTCAGGATAAACCGACATAATATCATGCTATTCTATTGCCCATTCTTTTTCTTTAGCATTCGCAAGGTTTTGTTAACATTTTTTATGAGTTGGGTCTTACGCCTTAGTCCACCAGGTACATTAATATAAATATTTCTGATCTGGTTTCCATGCGTATGAACAGAGTGAGATATATAAAAATTATAGAATGTGAAGATAATTACTTTCGGTCGCCAGATTTTGTTTGGTCATTAGCTTTATACACTCACCTGCGCATTGTTAGTCGAATATCAGTTTTTTTGAGTCACCAGTCTTCTTACTGTCTTAAAGCGACCACGAAAAACTCCTGTCGTGGACCAATATTTCCATCTCAGAGTAATAATTGCAACCTACGTCCTCACTTATTCCATTTCTTCCTTCCTCTATGGTTTTTTCCCTTTACATCTCACTCTAGTAACATGTAAGTCATTCCTAATGTTTAACAGACGCCTTATCATCCAGTCCGTTCCGTCTTGTCGGTGTTTTCCATATATTCTTTCCTCGACTTTTTTTCTAAGAACGTCCCAATCACTTACCTTATCAGTCTACCTACTTTTCAAAATTCCTCTGTAGCACCACGTCTAGAAGGCTTCGATTCTCTTCTCTCCTTGTTTTCCCACAGTCTATGTTTCACTACCATACAATGCTGTACTCCAAGTGTACATTCTCAGAAATTTATTCCTCAAATTACGGCCTATGTTTGATACTAGTAGACCCCTCTAGTCTAGGAATGCCCTTTGTGCGAGTGCTAGTGTGCTTTTTATATCCTCCTTGCTTGGGTTATTTTGCTGCCTAGTACAATAATTCCTTTACTTAATCTACTTCCTGTTCTCCAATTCTGAGTTTCTCCATTTTCTCATTTCTGTTATTTCTCATTAATTTCGTCTTTCTACTATTTATTGTCAATCCGTACTTACCACTCATTGGAGACTTTATTCCATTCAACAGTCCGTGTAATTCTTCTTGACTGTCACTGAGGACACCAATGTTATCAACAAATCTTATCATTAATATCCTTTCACCTTAAATTTTAATCCCACTCTTGAACCTTTCTTTTATTGCCCCCACCGCTTCTTCGATGTATACATTGAACAGTAGGGGCGAATTACTACGTCCATGTCCTACATCCGTTTCAGTCCGAGCACTTCGTTCTTGGTTTTCCAGTCTTATTGTTCGCTCTTTGTTCCTATACGAATTTTGCATTATCCGTTTGTCCTTGTAGCTTACCCCTGTTGTTCTCAGATTTTTGAACATCTTACACCAATCATCGAATGCTTTTTGTACGTTGAAAAATTCAGTGAATGTGTCTTGTCTTTGATTCAGTCTTACTTCCTTTATCAACCGCAATGTCAGAAGTGCCTCTCTAGTTCGTTTACCTTTTCTAAGGCCGCCATCTAAGAGGTCCTCAATTATGTTTACCATCCTGCTGTATATTATTCTTGTCAGCACCTTGGTGCACGAGTTGTTAAACTGATTGTGCGACGTCTGTTGCACTTGTCGACTCTTGCAGTGTTCGGAAATGTGTGCATGACGTATCTCCAGAAGGGTGATGGTACATTGCCCGTCTCAGACATTCTGCATAAAACGTGAATAGCGATTTTGTAGCAACTTCCCCGAATGACTTTAGAAATTCTGTTTGACTGCTGCCGATCCGCCCTGCTTTATTTGATCTTAAGTCGTAAGCTCTTTTAAATTCTAGCTTTAATACTGATTCCCCTAAGTTTTCCCTTGTCGGCTCCTTTCTATTCTTCTATCACGTCAGCCGGCCGGGGAGGACGATCGGTTCTAGGCGCTACAGTCTGGAACTGCGCGAGCGCTACGGTCGCAGGTTCGAATCCTGCCTCGGGCATGGATGTGTGCGATGTGCTTATGTTAGTTACGTTTAAGTAGTTCTAAGTTCTAGGGGACTGATGACCTCAGATATTAAGTCCCGTAGTGCTCAGGGCCATTTGAACCATTTTCCTATCACGTCATTATATAACTCCTCCCTCTCATAGAGGTCTTCGATATATTCTTTCTACCAGTTCACTCTTTCAGCTGCATATACGGGTGCAATTCCCGATGCACTCTTTACGTTACCACTATTTCTGTTGATTTCACCGTAGATCGTTTTGACTTTTCTAAATACAGAGTTACTGTTTCCGACAGATATTTTTTTTTTCAGATTTCTCAGATGTTTCGTTCAGTCATACCCATTCTAAATAAGTTAAGGCTAGGTATCGCGTGTTTCACGGGTGATATTTTGGTTACTGTCCACGAACGGAGACAAATGGCGTGTACGAATTTTGCCATTGACTTCCATTATCCCAAATAGTGGTGGCTGCACAGTCAAAAAGCCCAGATCATACTTACATTTTTTAATGTTAGGCAATGCGTTTGATAGTGTGATGCTTTTATTAAAACCAAGGACGATTCCACCGACGGTACAAATTTGCTCCTATGATGCTGCAGTACCTGTGTTATCCTGATTACGATGCGTGCATGTCCAAAGGATGACAAGGATCGTGCACGGATAGCCAAAGTGCTAGTTCTGCTTCGAGCGCCGAGCGGGAAGGTTCTTGTTTATTTCACTTGCCGCAGCGTCGCTTGTGTGAAGTTTACGTCCTTAGTGTTGTTCTGTCTGCCGAGTGAGTTGTAGCGCCTCCGCTCCGCCTTTCTGTCTGTTCAGTGTTTGTCTATTTGCAGCGGGGTCGGCCGCCCCTCTTTGGCTACCATGGTGTCCACATGTATTCCACGTAAAGGTACTGTGAGCTTTACTTTAGATAAAACAACGCGACATGTGCAGCCCAAGTCTCTAGAAATCCACGTTTGGCTTATCGATACATTTCATGTAAACTCTGATCAGGTTCACATAGCTTATTTTGCTGCAGGCGAGTGTTTTAGGTGAAATTTTAGGATCTCCTTCACGTTGAATGATAACTGCCGCGGCATGGTTCTCAATTCACGTTTAAGCATCTTGATAATTCCGTTACTATGGTATCACTCGCAGATGCTGAAATTGACTATACCAATTTCGAGTCTTTAACCTCCCGCCGGAAGTTGTTGACAACTTTCTAAAGGACATATTGACTCCTAAAGATAAAGTGAAAAACGTCCGTTGTGAACGCTGGTCTACTCAACACATATTACAGGGTTGTAGTGGAACTCATTCCGTGGAAATGCATGTAAAACGCAATATTCCGTCACATTTACGAGTGTGTGGTTACCGCGTTAGTGTCATGTGTACTGGTCAAGAGGGAACCTGCTTCCTTTGTAATGAAAGCGGACACACTCGGTCTAACTGCCACACAGGGTTTTTGCATTAAAGCCGATATTAGTGCAGCGTCGCAAATTGATGTTTGCTGAACAAGTTCACTCCACTCTCGCCGTCGGACTTCTGTCTGATTCGAAGCGATGAACACGATATCAATTCTGATAATCGTGTCAATGAATTTCCGCCTTTGCCTCCACGACAGGGTCAGAATTCTATTGCACCCAGAACAGAACCTGTAGCGGTAACAAGCAAGCAACGTCGCACTGAAATGGTTCAAAATGGTTCAAATGGCTCTGAGCACTATGGAACTTGAATGAGATTTTCACTCTGCAGCGGAGTGTGCGCTGATATGAAACTTCCTGGCAGATTAAAACTGTGTGCCCGACCGAGACTCGAAAGGACCGGGCGTGAGTCGTGCTTCGGTAGCTCAGATGGTATAGCACTTGCCCGCAAAAGGCAAAGGCAAAGGTGTTCGAGTCACGGTCGGGCACACAGTTTTAATCTGCGAGGAACTTTCACTATGGAACATAATTGCTGAGGTCATCAGTCCCCTAGACTTAGAAACTACTTAAACCTAACCAACCTAAGGACATCACACACATCTATGTCCGAGGCACGATTCGAACCTGCGACCGTAGCAGCCGCGTGGTTCCAGACTTAAGCGTCTAGAGCCGCTCGGTCACAGCGGCCGGCTGACGTCGCACTCAAGATGCTGATGGTGAGGATTTGGCTGTGCCTTCTGCGCCAACCTCCTCCGCATCGATTGTGTTCCCTGCTCCTCTCGATGCTATGACACCTATCATCCGTGGTACGGTGAGTGTCGAAGAAGCATTCTCCAGCATCCCTCTTGCTCGCGAAGTTGCTGCTTCTGAGCTGCCTGTGTATGGAGAGGGAGCTGAGTGTCTGTGTCCTCCGTTACTGTCTGAGACGATGCAATGTCCTCCTTGTTCTTCGTCTTCAGCCGCCGAAGGTTTCCTGAATTTGCCGCCTACAGCAACTCCCGAGGAGAATAAAATTAGCGACCAAGTATCACCTCTTGCATTGGGAGTTCCCCAGAGTGCTTCCGCCTTAGTGACTGGAAATGCATTATATGATCTTTGTTCTAAGGGGCAGGAAGCTGTGCCTAAGACCCCTGCCATGCCACGCAGCCAACAGAATTGGCGTATACAACATAATAAATCTAAGAAAAAAGGTTGCGATGACGGCGGTTCTGGTCCCCCGCTGTCTGATTTCTCTGCGGGTTCCGCAATGGATCTTGCCTCTCAGAAGCCTACCTAATTGTACTCGTACTTCCCACACATCCCTGTATAGCTGTGATCAATGACCGACGCCTGCACGTTCCTTTTCTTAAACGTTAATCGTGTGGAATCAGAATTGCGATTGTGTTCGCTGTGTCAGTTCATTTATGATTCATGTGCGGACAAATTCTTCTTACAGGAGGTGTTATTTAGGCTTTTTCCTTACCTGGTTTTCGTGTGATGTAATTTTCTGCGGTGACCGCCTTAATTTTTCGCGAAGGCATTCCTGTTGCTGAGGTGGAAATGTTGGATTCTGGAAGGGGCATAAGTTGCCAACTTTTTAATCTTACCTTGGTTCTTTTATATGCTACTTCTGGCACTGGTCGAGCAGTGGATCGTTGGCGTTTTTATAAAGAGGATGTTGTGTATCTGTTGCGTAAGAGTCCTCCGCGTATTCTGTTGGGTGGTGATTTTAACTGTGTGTTGCGTCCTGCAGATCGATCTCCAAATTTTAGTTTATGTCGCGAGTTACAAGAATTGGACCGCTCCTTACGCCTGCAAGACGTCCGGATATATAAATACCCGACGTTAGTCACACTTACCCATTTTACTGCGACATCTAGTAGCACATTACTTATCAGACTACCTGCACGATTGTACTCTTAATGTTGAAGTCATCCCAACTTCCATTACGGATCACCGTGCTGAAACTACAGTCCTCAATCTAGAACGGCATCCAGTAATGTTGTTTCGCACTCGGTGGATGTCAAACGTCGCACACACAGCTGACCCCTCTCCCGATTACGTGATGTGAACCGCTTGGGAGAGTACTCAACGCTCCACTGGGAAGTACTCTTCCATCCTTGACTGGTGGACACAGCTGGCAAAACCAAGGCTCGGCAAAATTTCGTACTTTTCTGTGCTGCCAAAGCGGGAGACTTTCGGAGAACTTATGAATATTACTACTTCATCCCGAGGGAACTTTATGATGCAGCGGATTACGCCCATCTGCCAATTGCGAATGTTAGGCATGTAAAGGCAAAATTGTTAACCTTGAAAAGAATACAGATGGAAGGGTTTGAAAATGCGATCCAAGCCACGATCATTGGTGACGGAAGAACGTACTTCCTTATATCATTTGATTCTACATCACATACGTCAAATTTTGTACATGGCTGCTCGTTGAGAGACCGTGAATAGTTACAATTAAAAGAAAACAGCCATCGGTCACTAATTTTTAACGAATTAACCGGGTTTCAACACTGCTAGAAGTGTCTTCCTCAGAATTTAAACCAAAGAATGGTCTATAACATGGTCACAGAATTATGACTAAATTGGTTTAAATTCTGAGGAAGACACTCCTAGCAGTGTTGAAACCCGGTTAATTCGTTAAAAACTAGTGACCGAGGGCTGTTTCCTTTTAATCACATACGTCGCCGTCTTGCTTGTATTCATTCTCTCACGACAGGTAATGGATGTATCGTATCGGAGCAACCTGATGTAGTGCGACTCTTACACCACTAATATGTAGACATCTACGACATCGATTAGTCAACTGTAGCCCTATACTACTCACTAGTCAGCATCTTGGTTACGGAACTTACAAAGGAACGTACTGAAATGCTCGTAGCTGCATTTCAGGCTTAGAAAGTTTATAAACTTACTGTGGGATCGCCTGCTGAAAAGTCTCCGGGTCTAGATGGACTTCCCAAGGAATTTTAGGTGCGCTTTTGGCCGTTGTTGTGTGCTACCTTTACGTCTCTGTTGAATGAAATGTCTCAGGGTTGAGTCGTGCAGACTTTGTCCAAAGTTGGAAAAATTACTTTACTCCCGAAACCCCCTGGACCGGCTTTCTCTGTTATCTTTCGCCCAATTACATAGTTTAACTTTGATTATAAGACTGTGGCTAGGGCTGTTAATAGTATGATGTCACCTCTGGTGGAGACGATTGTTGCAAAACATCAAAACTGCGTACCTGGTCGTACCATTCTTACCTCGGTAGTAGAGTGTCGTGACGTGGTTTCGGTTGCTGCTGTAACGTCCGCCCCTTTTGCACTTGCTTTCCTAGACTTTGATAACATATTTGATCGTGTTAATCGCGACATTTTGATTCGGATTATGGAGGCAGTTGATTTTACTGTTGATACACGCCGAGTGTTCTCAAATCTGTTTACGGATATTTCAGCTTCGGTGGTTGTTAATGGCCAACTGACGCCCCTGACAAATATCCGTCGGGGAGTGTCTCACGGAATGTCTTATGCAAAGCTTATTACGTGGTCGAAGTTTATACGCTTTACTCGATGCTGGCGAAGAAACTGCAGCAACTGTCTGGTCGTTTCTTATGGGAAAGACTTATCTTCCGCTTACGGTATGAGATGGTCTCGGAGCCACGTTCTTTGGGGGGGGGGGGGGGGGGGGGGGACGGCTCGGCCTCGCTGATATCCGATGGAAGACGCGGATGCTATATGTACGACGTACTGTTTTGATAATTTTTCAAGAAATTCACACATTCACGTCTCGTTTGTTTCTCTGTGTCCGTCCTGTTAGTCTTGAACCACCTGTTGATGTTGGTCTCATAAACAATAAGTTAAAACACGTTCGTGACTTCTTTCTTGCGGTGAGCTATTTAGGGGCTGACATTTTATGGAGACCAGTCCTCATCATGAAATTCCTACAGACTCGATGTAAAGCAGTCCCTCGTCCGAACCTAGTTGAAGGAGAATCGCCGCAAAGAAGCTGGACGACTGTTTGGTGCAATATCATTCTTTCGAATTTGCCTATGCGCATAGTGTCCTCTTGGTATAAGGTAGTAGATAACTTTATTGCAACCAACAAGCGACTTTTCCATATTGGGCTTATCGACACAGATTTATATAGTCGTTGTACGTTTACAGATACGATACGACATCGCTTTACTTGTGGAGGTCATATGGCAAATTGGTCTTCGATCAGAACGCAATAAGCGGTTATAGGCGCTCCAGTCTGGAACCGCTCCACAGCTACGGTCGCAGGTTCGAATCCTGCCTCGGGCACGGATGTGTGTCATGTCCTTAGTTTAGTTAGGTTTAACTAGTTCTAAGTTCTAGGGGACTGATGACCACAGATGTTAAGTCCCATAGTGCTCAGAGCTATTTTTAGAACGCAATTGGCCTTCTTCACTCTATCTTTTATACACTACGGACATCATCGTGACCCTAGATTCTTCCTTCTTTCAACGGTGGAAAACTCATACCGTTATGTGTTTGCTGGGACACTTCGGCGATTATGTTGTAGTTGGCGTGAGGAGGGGGGGGAGGAGGGAGATCACATATAAACTTCATGCAGTAAATGATCACGGCCTATTGGACTTGCTTGCGAACGCCTCGATATCGAGACCTCTTCGCCAACATGTTGAATCGTGTTTTCCGCCGCCACGGTGTTGGTTAATTTCATTTTTCAGATGATAGGTGTTTTCTTTGTTATTTATGTTTCATACCTGATTTGCCTTGGGATGCTTTATTCTAGTTTCCCTGCTCGTTTTGTTTTCGCGTTTTGACTCAGTATCGCTCCACTTGTGTTGAAAAATGTGTATAGATGAAGTATGTGTACACATGAGCGCCTACAATAGTTGAAACCAACAAAGTATGAACTGAAAGACAAATAATATAATAAGTTCATTATTCTTTATTTTGAAATAACATCTTAATGCGAGTTGATGAAAAATATTTTTAGTCACTTCCTGAGGAGTATAAATGAATAAACTTGACGATTTTCCAACGCAATATATAATTGGCTATGTGAAAAGAACAGATTTTATTGATCCAACCCACAAATCGACATTGTTTTACCTTGTGACTTATTAATAGTCACGGAAAATGCCAAGCGAATTGGAAATAGCAGACGCCTGAATGGAATGGGTGAGTCTGAAGGAATCATTGGAATTTGTGGCAGGAGAACAACTTCACCTTCAAATTTGCCGTTCAAAATTGTAGCTTCAACAACATTGCCCATAATTTTTTTATGTCTAATCTTGTACCGTTGCATAGCTTAGGCGCATTTAAATTACGAAGCAAAAAGGTATGTGAGCGAATTTTTAATCGCAATTTTATGTGGTGGAATTCCTGGTAAATCCAGCGAATTCAAAAATTTGACAGGATAGTTGACTGCTTCGTTAGGATCGGTAAGTGTCGATCGATTTGAACAATATCTCACTGCCGGGCAATGACTGTTATATTTTGAAGTTAATAGCGTCAGCATCGATATTTTTTGCGGCTAAAATAGCTCATTCACGAAGCCACGCATGATTAATATAATTAGCTTGTAAATCTGAAATCATACTTTCAATCAAAGTATCTTTCGCATTTACCATGCTGCAGAAACTGTCTGACAATTTGATGCATTGTGTCTCTCCATGCAATGGTATTGTTCCATTTCGAATTTTGAGCAATTGCTCGCAGAATGATAGTGCCAATGGATCGTTTTGCAGTTGAACACGCATATTTGTGTTAAGACGTAATGTACTGACATTTCGCCATAGATAAGATTGTTTTATACATGCGTTAATTTCATCCGCATATGTAGCGCGTGGAATTACCTGCAATGTCTGTCTAAAATCACTGGACAGCAGCAGTAAGGCACCACCGGAAAGCCTGGTGTTATTATTTAGATCTTTCATCATTGTATCGAGAGCTTCAGGTGAATGCTTGTGGGCCATAGTGCATTCATCCCAGATAATAATTTTGCGCTTTTGTAAAACTTTAGCCATACCAGAATGCTTTTTTATGTTGCACACTGCATCTGGATTTGTGTGAACGTTCAACGACAAACCTAGTGCTGAATGTGCAGTCCGTCCGCCACCAAGCAAAGTGGCTGCAATTCCTGATGAAGCAATTGCTAACGCGATATGATTTTGTGATCGAATGCGCACTTGTATTACACAAATTAATTCTATCGTATACATTATTTTGTTCATCAGTGAGTAGTTGCTCATTATTTTCAACGAAAGTAGTTAAAGAGACCGTATTGAACTGTTGTTCGCGATGAAACTCGCTGTTAATGATGTCTTTTGCTGGGCGGTTAGGTGAGGGCATACCAAAATGGACGAGTGGCATATGCAAATATCTTCAGTCTTTATTAGCGGCTCGTCATATATTTCCGGGGAAAAAAATCGATATTGGGATCTTGATCAGCGATCCGAACGCGATGCAGAATGTCGTCGCTCATGGAATCTTTATATTTGTCCCAGAGGACAGAAGCTTGAGACAGAAAATGTGTCGTCGATAATATGCCGAATAATTGGCGGATTTGATGAGGAGAGGAACTCAATGCTTCATCTGCAAGTGTAATATCCCAATGGTTGTCATCTTCCAGCAAATGTAATCCGCGAAACGTATCATGATATGTGTCGTACAAAATGCCATTGACTGTTCGCAAGTATTGGAAGGACGTCAGTCCAGAAACATTAACCAACAATAAACGCAAGAAGAAACATTCTCGTTGCTTTGGATGGACTCTGTATAATCGGCCTAATGTACACTCCTGGAAATTGAAATAAGAACACCGTGAATTCATTGTCCCAGGAAGGGGAAACTTTATTGACACATTCCTGGGGTCAGATACATCACATGATCACACTGACAGAACCACAGGCACATAGACACAGGCAACAGAGCATGCACAATGTCGGCACTAGTACAGTGTATATCCACCTTTCGCAGCAATGCAGGCTGCTATTCTCCCATGGAGACGATCGTAGAGATGCTGGATGTAGTCCTGTGGAACGGCTTGCCATGCCATTTCCACCTGGCGCCTCAGTTGGACCAGCGTTCGTGCTGGACGTGCAGACCGCGCGAGACGACGCTTCATCCAGTCCCAAACATGCTCAATGGGGGACAGATCCGGAGATCTTGCTGGCCAGGGTAGTTGACTTACACCTTCTAGAGCACGTTGGGTGGCACGGGATACATGCGGACGTGCATTGTCCTGTTGGAACAGCAAGTTCCCTTGCCGGTCTAGGAATGGTAGAACGATGGGTTCGATGACGGTTTGGATGTACCGTGCACTATTCAGTGTCCCCTCGACGATCACCAGTGGTGTACGGCCAGTGTAGGAGATCGCTCCCCACACCATGATGCCGGGTGTTGGCCCTGTGTGCCTCGGTCGTATGCAGTCCTGATTGTGGCGATCACCTGCACGGCGCCAAACACGCATACGACCATCATTGGCACCAAGGCAGAAGCGACTCTCATCGCTGAAGACGACACGTCTCCATTCGTCCCTCCATTCACGCCTGTCGCGACACCACTGGAGGCGGGCTGCACGATGTTGGGGCGTGAGCGGAAGACGGCCTAACGGTGTGCGGGACCGCAGCCCAGCTGCATGGAGACGGTTGCGAATGGTCCTCGCCGATACCCCAGGAGCAACAGTGTCCCTAATTTGCTGGGAAGTGGCGGTGCGGTCCCCTACGGCACTGCGTAGGATCCTACGGTCTTGGCGTGCATCCGTGCGTCGCTGCGGTCCGGTCCCAGGTCGACGGGCACGTGCACCTTCCGCCGACCACTGGCGACAACATCGATGTACTGTGGAGACCTCACGCCCCACGTGTTGAGCAATTCGGCGGTACGTCCACCCGGCCTCCCGCATGCCCACTATATGCCCTCGCTCAAAGTCCGTCAACTGCACATACGGTTCACGTCCACGCTGTCGCGGCATGCTACCAGTGTTAAAGACTGCGATGGAGCTCCGTATGCCACGGCAAACTGGCTGACACTGACGGCGGCGGTGCACAAATGCTGCGCAGCTAGCGCCATTCGACGGCCAACACCGCGGTTCCTGGTGTGTCCGCTGTGCCGTGCGTGTGATCATTGCTTGAACAGCCCTCTCGCAGTGTCCGTAGCAAGTATGGTGGGTCTGACACACCGGTGTCAATGTGTTCTTTTTTCCATTTCCAGGAGTGTATTTCCAATAAATATGCCGTTGTACCCTTCAACCGGAACACCTCGCTTACGTGGTTCCAACTTTTTCAACTGTTTGTTCCATGTGAAATATCGTGGCACATCAGTATACATTAACATCTTAGCGTATTGACCGGGAAAACCTGATCGGTTGCATAGTTCGAAAAACTCAGTAATGTGGTTTTTGGGGCAATTAATGCACGTTGTAGAGTAGTCTCTTTCGTTAAATAAAGATGCTGTCCATTTTCAAGGTGCGCGGCCAATGTATAGCAGCATGGTCTCTTTCGTGTATCGGAAAACCCAAAATACGCCAAATTGCTTCATTGCTGCTGGTGTATCGGACCATTTGATACCGTGTTATTTCATCGATTTCATTAACAGCAAATACAGCCATATCACTGCCCTTATGGATATATTTGCATATATATTTTATGGACTTCACCGAACTGCAGAGCTCAATGCTTAAGTGTGCTTTTTAGATTTTACACAGCGATGGTGAACACGGAACCACCCAGCGATTGTCAGTGTCAACTGTTGTATCGTTTGACACGCGTAATTGATGTGATTGACCACCATGGCCAATTTCTCTACGACGATACAATGGATAACCATCGATATTAGTGATTGTATCATTTATACAATTTTTTGGAAAACGTTTCGCACGTTTTCCATTGTCGATGCACGGCGCCGTCCTATTTATAGCATCGCATGGACCATGGATCATGTTAGCGGTAACAATCTCATACAATTCTTGATCGATATTCCGATGCGGAATTTCTGCTGAGATAATTTTATCAATTTCTTCAGACTGTATTTTGTCGACCAGCCAAATCAAAATATGCGCTTGTGGAAAAAACAGAATATAGCCAGCAACGTGTTTTGCCAAATACTGAGCAATGTATACTCAAGTTCATCAACGATTTTAACTTTTGTCTGAAGACACGTGTAGTGATATAGTGCCAATCTATTGCCGTTTGACCTGGCAATAACGCAATTTTAATTTCATCCAATTTTGGATTACTCGTAAATTTAATGAACAAATCTGGTCGTCCGTACGCACGCACAAAAGTCATAGCATCTTGAATATATTCTTGCATATGACGTGGGCTACCTATATATGATTATGGAAGAATATATGAAGTACCGATGTCATTGATATTGGTTGTTCCGTCTACATTACCAACAATAGCATCACGCAAATGAATGTGTTCCTCAGCTCGAAGTTTCGCTTGATTATCCCTGATGAACCATAATCGCTCGCTTTCAATTTTCGCATACATATCAACGATATATTGATGAAACAGGTGGCGGCATCGGAGAATATGTCTTCATTGGCACGAATAATCAACCGATATGCGTAGAACTTGATCGCGCTCACTTTCTTGCTGGTTTCTGCACCTTCAAAGTAAAAATATAATTAAGACAAAAAGAAATTAATCGCACATAAAAATAAAATATCAGGTAATGACACGTGTAGATTGTACCTGTTGCTGGATTTCTTTGATATTTAAATGATATCCATCTTCTCCTTCCCAAAATATCAATGGATATTGCAAAGCGTCGTCAGAGCGATGACTGCCTTCGATCGTATGCACTGTTATCTCTGCGTTGGATTCGTATATCTCGACTTACAAATGCGTCGCCAACCATAACAACTGCAACTTCATTAATGGTCGGTGCATTATATCGGCCCGCAAAAAAATGGCTCAAATGGCTCTGAGCACTATGAGACTCAACTGCTGAGGTCGTAAGTCCCCTAGAACTTAGAACTACTTAAACCTAACTAACCTAAGGACATCACACACATCCATGCCCGAGGCAGGATTCGAACCTACGACCGTAGCGGTCGCGCGGTTCCAGACTGTAGCGCCTAGAGCCGCTCGGCCACCATGGCCGGCTATCGGCCCGCGTGCTGCCCAGATGGTACTTTGTCTGCTTTGATGACGATCGTATAGTTGTCGTTTTGCAGTCTGTTTGAAACGGTATTGAACAATGGACCAAATTGTTGTGATTCTGTAAAAACGGTTCTAAAATACAATTTCTCGCTCCTCCATCTGCTCGATATGGTTGTACTGAAACCGTGCGTTTATTTGCTGCTCCTCATCATCCATGAAGTAGATTTGCTGAAATTTTGAATCGCCATCAGCCATCGCCATTAAGGAACCAGTTTGATGATACACTTGGCCCTGAATCTTAAACGTTTATTGAAAATTGCGACCATTCTAATTCTGAACGATTTTTGTTGCTCCAAATGATGTCATTTGAAAGCACGAATTGAATTTGCGAATTTTAAGCAAAAACAATTTAGATTGAGATGTATCTCCAGCCAATAGTGTTTTCAATGGTTCTGGCGGCGAATTCATTGGTGGCAGTACAGACGCGAAGCAGAAACCGGCCGATCCACCTTTGTATTTGAGTGCATGACAGTGTTAGCATTGTGTGTTTATAGCACCGATTACGATTTGTGAATGTGAAGAATAGTCGATGTCCGACTCATATTCAAACGCAAGGCGAAGAAGTGATGCCCGTGTCAATGCGCGATACACTTGCAAACGCTGTTGTTCACGTGTTCTGAGTGTGTCGGTGACTCGCTGATGGGCCAGTCTGGGTCTCAATGCATTAGCTCGAAGGCGTTCGTTGTGTTGCTCTTGACTTTCATTAGCACGTCTGATGGCAGCCTGGTTTCTTAAATTTTCATTGTCCGTCAATTGATCTTCTGCCGATCTATTTAACCGACGGTTCTGGACTAATTGTGAATTCCGAGTTCGTCGAGCAATACTTCCTCCTCGTCCACGAAGACGTGGCATTGTTTCATGTACGTAACTTATATGTGAATATAATACACTTAATATTCACTGAAACGCGACACCTGAAATATCAGGAGACACCGTACAAAAAAATTAAAATGTCAAAATAACGAAACAAACATAATACAATACACTCAAATTAAAATCTCGAAAAATAAACGAAATCCTATGCACGTAACTTGCATCTGAATATAATACGCTCAATATTGCACACAAAAATGTAACGCCACCTACCGTGCTGATTTAAGAATGTAAATTTTCGAGGCCCTCACTTGAGGGCATTCACAAAAATTCATTGAAATGGATCCTGCCGTTTAGTTGCAGTATTAGATAAATAACATAGACACCGACTACAGCGCCATCTGCCGGGTTGATTTGTGAATCTACGCCATCCAAAACGCTACCCAAACGCATACAAAAAAATTCATTGAAATCGATCCATCCGTTTAGGAGGAGTTCAGTGACATACACACGTACAGTAGAATTACATATATAAAGATAAAATTGTTTACACATATCATGAGAGTTTTGTGGTGGTTTTTCGGCTGTGTTGTCGTTTTTTCCCCTTCTCCTTTTATTATTTTGTTATCATAACTAACTTTCCCCCCATTTGCAGCTTATGTTACGTGATGATTTGACTACGGTCTACTGCAGTTTCATGATAGTACCAAGTCACTCTGATGATGAAAAGAATGGTAAGGCGACCGGTCCCTGTAAGCGGGAAATCCGGGTTCAAGTCTCGGTCCAGTAAAGTTTCCATTGTCCTCACTCTATTTTACAGCTGATGGTTGTCCTTATTCACAATTGCGAATTAGTTTAATGTAAATTTCTCCTTCTCACTCAAGAACTTGCGTCTTACTTGACTATTTCGACAAGGTTCATACATCGTACTTGACGTGTTTCAAGTTTGATTTTACTCGTGCGGGCTTGTGAAGTTGTTTCAGGATACTGTTACAATTTATATGCTCTTTTATGCTGCGTGTTTTTTCTGCTTGTTCTCCACGTGACGATGTAAGATAGTGTGAGATACATTATTACTCTTCCCATCAAAATGTAACTCTATAAGACAGTATGAGATACAAGAGCACTCTTCCCGCCAAAATTAACCTCTTCCAGTACTTGGCTCCGACGGATATTCCGTAGAAAATATAGCCACCATTTTGTGCCTGCAGGCTACAAGAATGAATGGAAAGCTCGCAGACGGATCTTACTTCACTCCAGCAAAGTGCATTTCTCCCTCGTACAGACGTCCTGTTGCCTTAATTTTAAAATTTATTACGAGTCCACTTTGGTGTTCGTAATGAGCGCCCTCGACAATTGAGAAACTACTCAGATTAATTCCCATCAAATAATCATGGTTGAGATAGTTAAGTAGTTGATATTAATCAGGTCAGACACAGGTGTTTTCACTCGCAATACCTTATTCGTACATCTGCATCTATATCTACATAGATATTCCGCAAGCCACCTTAGGTGCGTGACGAAGGGTACCCTGTAACACTACTAGTCATTTCTTTTCCTGTTCCACTCACAAATAGAGCGAAGCAGAAACGAATGTCTAAATGCCCCGTATGAGCCTTATTTCACGTATCGTATCTTCGTGATCCTTACTCGCAATATATGTTGGCAGCAGTAGAATCATTCGACAGTCAGCTTCCTTTGGTTGCTTGTTTCCTAATCGTGTTATCAGTTGTGTCATTTATTTTGATTCATGACCAATGTTCTTCATTTGTTTAGTAACTTTTCAGGACAACCCTGGTTGTTTCCTGACAAGTATTCTGTCAGAGAGGATAGAGTGATCGTAAGCGGCCTCCAAGATGTTAATTCAGTCCCTCATACTATCACTCCTGGCACTGACAAGAATAACTGTATCTACTACAGCCTCATGCCCTTCTATCCCCATCTTCTGTGTTACTTCAATTATTACTTGATTAGCATCCAGTCACCAAGTCTAAGGCATATAATAGTAACAAACCAGGTACCCATAACTCACTACTTAGATATGAAATGCGAAATCAAACGTTCACGAAAAAAGCAATTGTGTTTTGAAGTTACGCGTATTTATCCACCAGAAGTAACATGTAAGAGTTTTATGTAACTTTGCAGACCTTTATGGCAGTTGTCATCCAAGTTAAATATTCTTCTGGCTAATATGAAATCTTCATATTCCTCATCCTACTTCTTTAATTTTCGACCTTTCAATCCCTCTGCTGAATTTTTCTTGTGCTTTCAGTTCAATAGTGAAGTCTGAAGATGAGTATAATGCTGTTTAATCACCCAAAATATTGTACCATCAAGTAACAGATAACTCAGACATTCGAACTTCAGTACGTTATACTGTGGAGAACTGTAATTAGAAAACAAATCTAGATGTTTACAACGAATTTTTCCTTTGTAGGGTTGCCATTTGGTATATTCCTTTGTACAGGTTCTCATCATTTAACTACTGAAATTATAGTTTCATATTGTTTGTGAATGTAACATGTGCTGCTATTAGTTCATTTTAGCCATATAATCCTCTTCAGCGTATTTAGCTATCACTTTTCTGTTATGTTGCAAATGTTCACGTACCTGAAGACGAAGAACGAACATTTTTGCTGCAACAGAAAAGAAAAAAAACGAATGCCAGCCTGCTTCTTACTCATACGTAATGTGCAGTGTAAGACGTCGGTTTTACGTCACAAATTAAATCAGAATCTATATTCAGATAGTGAAGGGAGACGAAAATTTAATAGTCATGGGTGACTGGAATTCGAGTGTAGGAAAAGGGAGAGAAAGAAACATAGTCGGTGAATATGGATTGGGGCTAAGAAATGAAAGAGGAAACCGCCTGGTAGAATTTTGCGCAGAGCACAATATAATCATAGCTAACACTTGGTTTAAGAATTATGAAAGAAGGTTGTATACATGGAAGAACCCTGGAGATACTAAAAGGTATCAGATAGATTATATAATGGTAAGACAGAGATTTAGGAACCAGGTTTTAAATTGTAAGACATTTCCAGGGGCAGATGTGGACTCTGACCACAATCTACTGGTTATGACCTGTAGATTAAAACCGAAGAAACTGCAAAAAGGTGGGAATTTAAGGAGATGGGACCTGGATAAACTGAAAGAACCAGAGGTTGTACAGAGCTTCAGGGAGAGCATAAGGGAACAATTGACAGGAATGGGGGAAAGAAATACAGTAGAAGAAGAATGGGTAGCTTTGAGGGATGAAATAGTGAAGGCAGCAGAGGATCAAGTAGGTAAAAGGACGAGGGCTAGTAGAAATCCTTGGGTAACAGAAGAAAAAAATGGTTCAAATGGCTCTGAGCACTATGGGACTTAACATCTATGGTCATCAGTCCCCTAGAACTTAGAACTACTTAAACCTAACTAACCTAAGGACAGCACACAACACCCAGCCATCACGAGGCAGAGAAAATCCCTGACCCCGCCGGGAATCGAACCCGGGAACCCGGGCGTGGGAAGCGAGAACAGAAGAAATATTGAATTTAATTGATGAAAGGAGAAAATATAAAAGTGCAGTAAATGAAGCAGGCAAAAAGGAATACAAACGTCTCAAAAATGATATCGACAGGAAGTGCAAAATGGCTAAGCAGGGATGGCTAGAGGACAAATGTAAGGATGTAGAGGCTTATCTCACCAGGGGTAAGATAGATACTGCCTACAGGAAAAGATCTTTGGAGATAGGAGAACGACTTGTATGAATATCAAGAGCTCAGATGGAAACCCAGTTCTAAGCAAAGAAGGGAAAGCAGAAAGGTGGAAGGAGTATATAGAGGGTCTATACAAGGGCGATGTACTTGAGGACAATATTATGGAAATGGAAGAGGATGTAGATGAAGATGAAATGGGAGATACGGTACTGCGTGAAGAGTTTGACAGAGCACTGAAAGACTTGAGTCGAAACAAGGCCCGGGGACTAGACAACATTCCATTGGAACTACTGACGGCCTTGGTAGAGCCAGTCCTGACAAAACTCTACCATCTGGTGAGCAAGATGTATGAAACAGGCGAAATACCCTCAGACTTCAAGAAGAATATAATAATTCCAATCCCAAAGAAAGCAGGTGTTGACAGATGTGAAAATTACCGAACAATCAGTTTAATAAGCCACAGCTGCAAAATACTAACGCGAATTCTTTACAGAGGAATGTAAAAACTGGTAGAAGCCGACCTCGGGGAAGATCACTGGAACACGTAAGGCAATACTGACCTTACGACTTATCTTAGAAGAAAGATTAAGGAAAGGCAAACCTACGTCTCTAGCATTTGTAGACTTAGAGAAAGCGTTTGACAATGTTTGGAATACTCTCTTTCAAATTCTAAATGTGGCAGGGGTAAAATACAGGGAGCGAAAGGCTATTTACAATTTGTACAGAAACCAGATGGCAGTTATAAGAGTCGAAGGACATGAAAGGGAAGCAGTGGTTGGGAAGGGAGTAAGACAGGGTTGTAGCCTCTCCCCGATGTTATTCAATCTGTTTATTGAGCAAGCAGTAAAGGAAACAAAAGAAAAATTCGGAGTAGGTATTAAAATCCATGGAGAAGAAATAAAAACTTTGAGGTTCGCCGATGACATTGTAATTCTGTCAGAGACAGCAAAGGACTTGGAGGAGCAGTTGAACGGAATGGACAGTGTCATGAAAGGAGGATATAAGATGAACATCAACAAAAGCAAAACGAGGATAATGGAATGTAGTCGAATTAAGTCGGGTGATGCTGAGGGAATTAGATTAGGAAATGAGACACTTAAAGTAGTAAAGGAGTTTTGCTATTTGGGGAGCAAAATAACTGATGATGGTCGAAGTAGAGAGGATATAAAATGTAGACTGGCAATGGCAAGGAAAGCGTTTCTGAAGAAGAGATATTTGTTAACATCGAGTATAGATTTAAGTGTCAGGAAGTCATTTATGAAAGTATTTGTATGGAGTGTAGCCATGTATGGAAGTGAAACATGGACGATAAATAGTTTGGACAAGAAGAGAATAGAAGCTTTCGAAATGTGGTGCTACAGAAAAATGCTGAAGATTAGATGGGTAGATCACATAACTAATGAGGAAGTATTGAATAGGATTGGGGAGAAGAGAAGTTTGTGGCACAACTTGATCAGAAGAATGGATCGGTTGGTAGGACATGTTCTGAGGCATCAAGGGATCACCAATTTAGTATTGGAGGGCAGCGTGAAGGGTAAAAATCGTAGAGGGAGACCAAGAGATGAATACACTAAGCAGATTCAGAAGGATGTAGGTTGCAGTAGGTACTGGGAGATGAAGAGGCTTGCACAGGATAGAGTAGCATGGAGAGCTGCATCAAACCAATCTCAGGACTGAAGACCACAACAACAACATAAGAAAGCTCGGCCCTGAAGATTCTTCAACGCTTATTTAGTATATATGTAAATCATCGGTGTTCAGAAAGTATATGCCACTAGTGATGGTAATGACCACGAGAATGCTTTCCATCAGAGTAGCATAAAACCACGAACCGAATTTACGGAGTGCATTCATTCAAAGCGTATGTTCGCTTAAAGGAAATGTGCTCATTCTAACATTCGGGGTAGAAATGGGTGAATTGAAATGAGGTCATACTTCAACTAATGATCCATCTGAATGAAATGCTTACACACTGTTCAAAAATGAAAACACCGAAGGAATGCACAGTAAACCTTCAAGAAAATAATGTTTTGAGTGTGAACTGCAATATAAGTACACACGACGCCGTAGAATGAAATAATGGCTGACGCTACAGATCAGTTTGCATAAAGATGAATTTATTTATGAAAATACAAAGTACAGTCACCAACCAACTTTACATATTCACATACTCCTTTACCTTTAACTCAAATGAATACAGACTCATTTAGAGATATTTTTCTCTTATTACGAGTACACAAAGACAATGCAGAAGACGACATATAAGCAGAGTCACCAAAGTCTTTATTTGCAAGTTCTGCCATATGGTAGGTACGATAGGCAATAATGTCTCTATCGACAAACCTTTCAAGTCCAGGAGCACTAGGTACTCCTGTACCTCCACGTACAATGGCTACAGTGAGACAACCATTACCATGATCGAAAGTATCGTTAATGTCAATACTAAAATTAAGTCTACAACCACAGAAAACACAAGGTCCGTCGACAAGTGCAGTAGCAGCAACACACTTCACTGGTATGCGGTTCTTCTTGTCTCCAGCTGTTGTAGCGACCTCGATGTTCTCGATGTCTGTTTAGAACGGCGACGAAACCTCCTGTAAGGCATCGTGGCGGCGTTCAATGCAGTTGCCTGTGCAGCAGCAGCAGCGCGAATAAGCCTCTGCGCGGCTCTCGCTCGCTTATATAGTGTATGCAGTGGCATGGACTTAGCTCCAATGCCAAATCAGGAGCAAGTGTTTCCCACTTTTATACGAATAATTCACCCTGTGATACCATTGCTCAGTATAGATTCAGATTTTGTTAAATTATGATCAGAACACAAGAAATAAGAATGTACCCTGCTGAAACTGAGCACCAATCTGTTACTGTGTAAAAGAAACAAACTGTTTCACGCATATGCTTTTTTTTTTTCTACTGGTCCACGTATAAATTTTTACGACTGTCTGAATCACATCAGGTACATTCTCTGGTCAAGAGACTGCGTAAGGCGAAACTGAACGCTAGATGTCACGAAAGCCGGGCCCACCAATAATATAAAAGGAGGTGAGGAGTACTGTTTTGTCATTTGGAAAGCAGTAGCAGCTAAGTGGGTCGGGCAGGAGAACCCATTGACGCTGAATGTGAAATAATCAGTGGATGTTATGTGAGTTATACGTCCATCAGGGACTTTTCAACCTTTATAAAGCTGACAAAGTTGTCTATGATGTGATTGTGAAGTATAACCGTGAAGGAAAAACCTCAGCATAATATAGACGTGGTAGATGCCAAGTACTGACAGACAGGAACCGTCCAACATTACGGAGGGTTGTTGTAAAAAATCGCATGGAATCAACGGAAAAATACCTAGTGAGTTCCAAAATGCCACCATTATTCCAGCTAGTACAATGACTCTATACAGGGAGTTAAAAATAATGAGATACAGTGGTCGAGCAGGTCTTTATACGCAAGAGACGCCTGTAATCAAAGTTGATATCTATGGCAATCCGATGGGAGAGGTGGAGGAATGCTTGGAAAATTTTACCTGTCTTCATGTGTAACGGAAACAGTGAAATGCGAAGGAAATTGTGTTAACCTTTGTGGCTGATTTTCATGGTTACATTTTACAGCATTACTTGTCATAGAGCAGTGTCTGTGAAGTCGTGGTTCGTGGGCAATAACATTCGTGAAATGGACTGGCCTGCCCAGATTCCCGACCTAAACCCAATGAAACACCTCCGGGATGAGCTTCCTTGAAACAGTCCCCGTCAGAGCTCAAGCCGTCATAGAGGAGAACGGTGGACACACCCAACATTAATGCGCCCTAAAAGGTGACCAGTTACTTTTGAGACGCGCGGGATTAGCCGAGCGGTCTGGGGCGCTGCAGTCTGGACTGTGCAGCTGGTCCCGGCGGAGGTTCGAATCCTCCCTCGGGCATGGGTGTGTGTGTTTGTCCTTAGGATAATTTAGGTTAAGTAGTGTGTAAGCTTAGGGACTGATGACCTTAGCATTGTGGTCCCATAAGATTTCACACACTTTCAAAAATTTTCAGTTCCTTTTGATCATACAATATAAGTGCAGCTGATCACACCAGATCATTACGAAGATGTCGGTATAACTGTAAATAACAACCTTGTTTCTGTATTTGGAATTCGCATTTGTTATAAATGTGTTTGCTACCACAGTTGACAACTGTGGCCTTCTCACACTTTCATTTGAAGTGTGAGGTCTGAACATGATTACACCTCCGTTGCGATCTGTGATCTGTGTCTTATTGGTAACTCACAGTGTTTTGGTGTATCTAAGAGGTATATTTAGAAAAATCGACACACAGTCCAACTTATCTGTTGTGATGAACAGAAACTGATCTCTATTATTCCCACGACCATAATTAATTCCCATACATTGCTCTGCTCCAAATGTACAGTCTCAAAAATGTTTTCCTCCGGTTAAGTCCTATGTTTGATACTAATAGACTCCTTTTTGTCAGGAGTGTATTCATTGCCTCTGATAGTATGCTTCTCATATATTCCTCGTCCCATTCATCATGGATAGTTTTGCTGCCAGGGGAGCAGAATGCTTTCATTTCGTCTACTTCGTAGTAACCAGTTTTCATATTAAGTTTACCGCCAATCTCTTTTTCTAGCACGCCTCATTACGTTCGCATTTCTTCGGTTTGTCTTCAATCGATATTTTTTTACTCATTATACAGTTCATTCTAGACATTACGTCCGTTAATTCTTCTTCATTTACGCTGAGGATGTCAATGTTGTAAGCCTCCGTCGATTTTTTCAACACTCTGAGAACATGAAGTAGTTCTTCATAGAAATACTCTGAACATTTTTGCACGTTGAAAGAAAATTTTGACACAAGAAATAATTTGTAACGCAGTCTGACAACGGTTTCATAAACATACAATAGTAAGAGATGATTAAATTGAGCAACGGAAAGATACAGGGGCTTAAATGAAGATCTGTGTAAATTTAAAAACTCAAACTCACTCACTTCCAGAAATTTCATAATCTGACTTGAACAATCACGTCGAATATAATGCGATAAGTAGCAGGCAGTCGCAGAGACTCTGCAGCTGTAAGGCATGCAACGAACTGAGGAAGGTGTCTGCTAATTGTAGTTTCCAAAAATCTTCTGCTGATTGCAGTACGTACTAAAGGGACAATTCAGGGTACAGTTCGTGCGCGAATTAAATATAGATTTGAAAATTATTATAAAAGAATGCGTGTAGCCGCTCCTTAGCATGGAGCTTAGTGTGTCGGGAACTGAAATAACTCACAGATTCAAGTTAAAAGCTATAACAAGGAAAATGGTACACATGTCACGTAACAGACAACAGTACACGAACAGTTTAACATAGAGAAACTGTAGGTATATAAACAAATGTAAATTAATGGGAATGTGGTCAAGCCAGTAACAATGTGGATGAAAGAGTGAAAAACAGGGTATTGATCATGATCCATCTCATTAAGCAATGGCAGTTAAGTTTGAACACATGAGAAACTAAATGAAAGGTCTGCAACGTTGCAAATATTACGCCATACTGCAAAATGCAAGCCGTAATCTCATAGCACTTCTCACAGTTCGTAGCCTTTGTACGGCCATCAGAAAGTAACCTCAAATCAGATATATATGTCCGTGAACAAGCTGCCGCAGCAGTCGTCCGGAACAGAATCGCATGCAAGCAGCAGAAAGAACAGCCGGTGAATGTTGACCTTTAAAGCCTTTATTCACCATTAAGCCGGCTCACAAACACGCGATACTGCCCGTGAAGGCCTGTAATTGGCTCACACCTACCACCTCCAAACTACAAGTCGGTAGACATGCTTTCACTCTACTAGTGAAAGGCTGTAATACATTAAGCAATCGATATCCACGGTACAGACTGTCTTTATGACAGACTTCCGGCACGGAATTCACTTCAGAATGAATAGCCTGAGAGTTGACGTTTTAATGAGCGACTTTCAGCGTCACCAGTGAGTCTTATTACCGATGTCCTTTCACCATTAATTTTAATCCCACTCTTCATCGTTTCTTTTCTTTCCGTCATTGTTATCCAATATATAGATTGACCAGTAAGGGTGACAGACTGGATCCCTGCCTTACAGCTTTCATAATGCGAGCACTTCTCGATTTTATATTATTATTGTTCCCTCATGGTACTTGCATGTATACTAATGTTCAGAAGAGGAAAGTAACTTTGGCATGATGTCTCACTTTCAACTATCATAACTCGATGAAACATGGACGACTCATAGGAAGAGCTACTACAGTATGGTACAGAAGGTAACTGAAGGAATTACGTATAGAAAGAATATAAATGGCTTTTATTCAAAGACAATGATTACTAAGAAGTCACCACGGCTCATTACGATCCCTTAGACATTGGGTAGGTTTGTTTGGGGGAAGAGACCAAACAGCGAGGTCTTCAGTCTCATCGGATTAGGGAAGGACGGGGAAGGAAGTCGGCCGCGCCCTTTCAGAGGATCCATCCCGGCATTTGCCTGGAGCGATTTAGGGAAATCACAGAAAACCTAAATCAGGATGGTCGGACGCGGGATTGAACCGTCGTCCTCCAGAATGCGAATCCAGTGTGCTAACGACTGCGCCACCTCGCTCGGTCCTTAGATATTGCAAGTAGCTCTTTCGGTACCTAATGAGGTGTTCTATCATCGTGGACAGCAGTGCATTCTGCAATGTACTACAGTGCCGGCCACAAGAATGACAAGGAGTTCTGGTAGTGCGGTGTCCAGTTCCAACAGCAGTGCGGTTGGCAATGTTTGGTCATTGGTGCACGTGAGCGTGCTGTGGAGTGCCTGCTCAACGTGTCCATATGTACTCCGTGGGATGTAAGTCGTGGAGAGGGGGAGGGGGGGGGGGGGGGAAGGCAGGCCAGTCCATTCGTCTATTATCCTCTAGTTCTAAGAATTCCTTCAGCAGCGCTGTTCGATGCGGTCACTCATTGCCAATAGTGAGAATGAAGTCAGGATCGAATGCACCTCTGAAAAGACGCACGTGGTCTGTGGAGTGGGCGGCGGGAGAGTGACGCACATTTCCTCGTGCGTTACGAACTCTCAGATGGTGTGAGGTGCAAATACGTAATGCACAAAGAAACATTGTCGAACACGATCTTTCTGGTGATTCAGGCGTTATGTTGTGGGCAGGTTTAATGGAAATTTGTGGTAAGGACTATGGCACCAAACTGCTGAGGTCATCGGTCCCTAGGCTTACATACTAATTATTCTAACTTAAACTAACTTACCCTACATCTACATCAACATACATACTCCGCAATCCACCATACGGTGCGTGGCGGAGGGTACCTCGTACCACAACTAGCATCTTCTCTCCCTGTTCCACTCCCAAACAGAACGAGGGAAAAACGACTGCCTCTATGCTTCTGTACGAGCCCTAATCTCTCTTATCTTTGTGGTCTTTCCGCGAAATATAAGTGGGCGGCAGTAAAATTGTACTGCAGTCAGCCTCAAATGCTGGATCTCTAAATTTTCTCAGTAGCGATTCACGAGGAGAACGCCTCCTTTCCTCCAGAGACTCCCACCCGAGTTCCTGAAGCATTTCCGTAACACTCGCGTGATGATCAAACCTACCAGTAACAAATCTAGCAGCCCACCTCTGAATTACTTGTATGTCCTCCCTCAATCCGACCTGATAGGGATCCCAAACGCTCGAGCAGTACTCAAGAATAGGTCGTATTAGTGTTTTATAAGCGGTCTCCTTTACAGATGAACCACATCTTCCCAAAATTCTAGCAATGAACCGAAGACGACTATCCACCTTCCCCACAACTGCCATTACATGCTTGTCCCTTTTCGTAGGACAACACACACACCCATGCCCGAGAGAGGACTCGAACCTCCGACGGGGGAAGTCGCACGAACCTTGACAAGACATCCCAGACCGAGCGGCTACCCGGCGTGGCTCAGGTTTAATCGTTCATGGGTGTACTGACCTTTAAATCTTTGAACACGGACACTCATCCGTCAACATTATTATCACGCTGTACTATTTCCGCATGTTCGTCTTTCCAGAGTTGCTCTCGGCTTGGAAATCAATTTTATGGCTGGAAATGAGTGCCCAAATCGTACAGTGCATAGATCCATGAATGAGAGGATATACTGTGATCAGCCTAGCCTGCTCGTCCCACTACTTAAAGCACATACAACACGTAGGATGCTTTGGAGAGACGTATTGCACTACTTCCACATGCACAAAAGACCATCCAACAGTTGAGAACCACGCTGGTGATGGAATGAAACAAACTACCTTAAGAACTTCTTACCAACCCTGTGGCCACTTGACGAGCACTATGCACATCGATCATTGTCATCCGTAGTGATCACAGAACATTGAAAATCCGTCATGCGGTGGGAAATATTTTCGTCTTCTTCACTGTGCTAAGAGAGTAATGTAGCTTATAGCTTAGCCACGAGCAAATCCGAAAGAGTAGGAAATTAAGATTTTTTAATAAATTATCATTGGCCCAAACTCACAAGGTCTGTCCCAACTGGACAGCGAGACTCCAATGCTGACATCACCAGTTATTTCGTATGGTACAGTAGGAAAACTCTTCTTTTAGGGAGATCAGTGTGAACACACTTTCTTCGGTGGCACCACAGACGACATTTGTTCCAGGGTTTGAGGCAGCACGCTGTGTCTTTGAGCAGAGTACAGAGCTGTGACTTAGAGCAGGAAACAGGGGCAGCGCAGAACTTTCAGTTACCAGCCACTACTGATGCCGTCTTCTGCCCTCACTCACACTGGGAGTGTCAATCGTCGTTGAAGCCACCGGGACAAAGCGAATGCGTAGTTAATTTGCATCAGGGCTTCGTTTTGCAGATGAAATTTACACAGCTACCTTGTTGCACCCATCATGCGCTTAGGCGAGAACAATGATGTCCGATCATGCTTTTCCTGAAACTTTCTTCAAAATATTAATCATTCCCGCAATCACTGACCGTATTTGCCACCGAGTTTTATATCGCTGTTTTATGTATCTACCCACATGCCCCAAGATTTCCTGTTTAATATATGTACACTTCTTTTGATTCCGTGGGTATATCACTTCTGACGTCTCTTGCAACAAATCAGCTTGTTATGGTAACCATTAGTTTTCTTTCGCACGTAGTTTGACAGATCCCACCATTATGTCTGTGTAAAGTGCGGTACCTAAGCTTCCATGCTTAACTGGGCAGTACAAAGTAAGTTTTCAGTTGATTGAACATTATCCATTGCACGACATTGTTTCTTTTAAATTTGCACGACCTTTTGTAAAATTTTCCTTCCCTGAAGGTCAACGAGGATAGGATTTGTAATACATCGTGGGTATGCCAAACGAGTGAACTGGTATCTCACAATCTGTTTTGTTACCTTCTGTACTAAATATTGTAGGTTTCTCCACGTATGGTCCACGTTTTATCCAGTTATGTTACTTGAAAGTGACGTGTTCTACGTTACCACTTTATTCCTTATGGTTTGCACTGCAGCGTATTATATATTACTCATTTTCCTATGGGTAATTCCAGTTTCCGCAGATTTTCTAATATCTTATGCCATCTAGAGCACGTGGGTTGCAAGTGCTACTCTGAGATGAAGAGGTTGGCACAGGGGAGGAATTCGTGGCGGGCAGCATCAAACCAGTCAGAAAACAGATAAAAAAATACCATCTTACAATGTTGTACGTGTTATGTAGGTTGATGAGTCATACGAATATTTCTTTAATTATTCTTAAGTCTTTCTCCTACTATAAGTGCAATGGCGAAACTGTCTCTCTACTGCCTGTATGTATCCTGAAGTCAAACATATTGTCATATAACAGACCTCCAAATTTTCGGTTTCCAAAACTTCTACAATTATGTAAGGTAAACAGCTTGGCTCATTTGAAGTAAAATAATCATTCCAGGCCGACGAGTTTTCTACTAACTTGAATAATGAAAAATGAAACCAACAGCTGTATTGTAATTCAAAGGTCGTTTAATCAAAACATGCAACCAGTTTCGACGCTAAAAAGCGTCATCTTCAGGCCCCAAGTGTAATCTGCGAAAATCACCTGGAGTCGTAGTGTCCAGCAGCAAGCCCACCAATGGCCTGACCATTCGTGGGATTCTTACTGGAAGTTGAGGACATCATTTGATTTTCAACCCGCTGCACTCGAATTCGTGGGTTGCGAAGGCTGGCATAATATGTTTAATAAGTCAATTTTCTCCCATTTGGAAACACCGTTGGTCTTCGTCGTTTTTGTTCGTATTACGTGTGTTGCCTGAAGACGAAGCTTTTTCGCGTCTAAAGTGGTAGCATGCTTTGAATAAACGACGTTTGAATTGCAATACAGCTATTGATTTCAATTTTCATTATTCAACTACTTCGGTTGCAGCCCCCCGGTTCTTGAGTTACCAGACGTTTTTAACTTGGCCTTGTAGGCACAGTGCGTTGGCTCTGGCCAGCTAATAAGTAGTAATATAAAATTTTGTGGCTTATTTCAAGCAATAAATGATGCTTATTGAGAACCTAAACTTCCACTGTGACCGGCTGAGCACATTACGTCAAGAGCCCGGATGGCGCAACGTACAACAGCTGCTCTGTCAAGAGAAACATCTGAAGGTGGTCACTCGTCGAGTTTAAGAGCCATGCTGGCTGCCGTATAGAGCTCCGGCGGTCTGTGTGAAGGACCGCGAGGGCAATCGAATTAAATTCCCACGCGTCCAGTTCGCCACGAAATGAAGAGACGTGGCCAACCGCCCAGCAAAAACTTGTCGGAAGAGGGGCCTTTGTCTAACATCTGCTGCCGGATGACCAGCACGGTTCCCTGGCGGCGCGATCCATCTGGTGTGCCCAAACTGAAGCCGGCTGCCTCAGCTCAGCTCACCTCGCCCTTGGGTCGCACTCCGCCACTGAATAAACACCGGCCGGACGGACGGCCGCGAGGCTTTTGTTTGCTCTTATCCCGTCACGATTCATTTGCGTGGCGCGGCGGTAGAGGCAGCGGCAGCTAATGACGGTTCTTGTCGCACGGGGATCGCTTGCTTTGTCAGACAAGCGGACGCCCCGGGCTGTCTTCTGTTATTAATGCGGAGAGCGTCCGGAGAGCTAGAGGGTTGAACGGGGTGGAGGGAAGCGGCACTGCCGGCGAATATCTTTCCGGCTGCTACAGTCGCGTGAGTCCAAAGAGACTTCAGAAACTACGGTAGAATTTAAAAGCACAAACATAGGTGTAATTCTACATCCACACGTGCACTCCACATGGCATGTAATAGTTTCTAGCGGACAGAATTCAATTAGCATATACTTCGCGTGAGGAACGATTGTCGTTACGCCTCATTGTGAACTCGTGTCTAATTCTACCTGCAAGGCTCTATTGCGAGATATCCTCAGATGTAAACAATTTATTGGTCTACTCTTGGCTCTGAGCACTATGGGACTTAACAGCTGTGGTCATCAGTCCCCTAGAACTTAGAACTACTTAAACCTAACTAACCTAATGACATCACACACATCCATGCCCGAGGCAGGATTCGAACCTGCGACCGTAGCAGTAGCGCGGTTCCGGACTGCGCGCCTAGAACCGCGAGACCACCGTGGCCGGCGGTCTACTCTTCTAACAAGGGAACCTCCCCATCGCACCCCTTCAGATTTAGTTATAAGTTGGCACAGTGGATAGGCATTGAAAAACTGAACACAGATCAATCGAGAAAACAGGAAGAAGTTGTGTGGACCTATGAAAAAAATAAGCAAAATATACAAACTGAGTAGTCCATGCACAAGATAGGCAACATCAAGGACAACGTGAGCTGAGGAGCGCCGTGGACCCGTCGTTAGCGTGAGCAGCTCCGGAACGAGAGGTCCTTGGTTCAAGTCTTCCCTCAAGTGAAAAGTTTACTTTCTTTATTTTCGCAAAGTTATGATCTCTCCTTTCGTTCACTGACGTCTCTGTTCACTGTAATAAGTTTAGTGTCTGTGTTTTGCGACCGCACCGCAAAACCGTGCGATTAGTAGACGAAAGGACGTGCCTCTCCAATGTGAACCGAAAACATTTGATCGCAAGGTTATAGGTCAGCAATTCCTCCACAGGAAAACATGTCTGATGTATTTATACGACACTGGTGACGGCATGTGCGTCACATGACAGGAATATGTTGTCGATCCACCTGACTTGTACACTTGGCGAATGGGTAAAAAGATTCTTCTACCTTGCCCGATTTATGTTTTCTTGTGGATGTGATAATCACTCCCAAAAAAGTAATGAAATCATAAGAGTTTGTCACATAAACTACAACAAATGAATGCAACATTTTTACAGTCGCACAGCTTTCCTTGTGCTCTGTCAAAACATATGTTTTTAACGTTTTCAAATTTTTCCGTGTGTTTCGATGTTTGTTTACGTGTAGTGTCCCCATACTACGGCGCAGTTACCTCGCATCGGACGGACGGACGGACAGATAATGACTGTCTGAAAATAAATAATTATACTTTTCATTCGAGGGAAGACTTAAACCAAGGACCTCTCGTTTCGCAGCTGCTCACGCTAAGCACGGGACCACGGCGCTGCTAAGCTCACACTGTCCTTGATGTTGCCTATGTTGCGCATGGACTACTCAGTTTGAATATTTCGCTTTTTTTTTTTCATAGTTCAACACTACTTCTTCCTGTTTCCTCGATTGACCTGTATTCAGTTTTTCAAGGCCTATCCATTGTGTCAACTTATAACTAAATCTGAGGGGGGTGCGATGGGGAGGTTCCCTTGTAAGAGGGTATGCTCTAGGAACTTCAACAGGAAACCACACCGTGATGGAGAATGCCCCTATTGCAGCCTATGCTTGTGCAATTGACTGAGCATGTACGTGACGCTTTCTCGCTTCCTGAATTAACCCGCAGTGAAACGTGCTGCTCGTCGTTGGATCTTCTATATTTACTGTCTCAATCGAATCTAGTACTTACGAACAATATTGGCCTACTGGGCGAAAGAGTGCTACCTCCTTCATGAGTGGTATACCAGGTGTAGAAGTATGAAGCCGGAATTTCCCTATAGATGGTGCTAGCCTTCAGTGTAGGACCCGTGAGACCGCGTCTTCAGCACCATCTGGTTCCTGTAACGGCTGACGACGAATGTCAACACGCAGTAACTCAAGTTCAATAAATCGGTATCTTTTTCAAATCCGTAAACTTGTCGAGGTTTGTGTCTACGAACTACGATTTGCGCACAGCATTTGTTTTTCATTTATCATTTGCAGAAAACTGCTGCATAAACGCATCGAATGCTTGTCGAACATTTCGGGGACCATGCTCTTGGGAAAACAGACTGATTCTAGTGCTCCAAAAAATTCAAAAGTGGCAATTTTGACGTGAGAAACGACGGGCGCGGAAAACCACCGAAAAACTTCGAAGACAATGAGTCGCGGGCCTCGTTGGATGAATATGATACTCAACCTAAACAGGAACTTGCCAAACAATTGAATGTGATGCAGAAAGCCGTTTCTCTTTGATTGAAAGCTATGGAAAAGGTGCAGAAAGTGGGGAATGTCAGTTCCGCGTGACCTCAATCAAAGACAGCAAGGAAATAGCAAGACAGCTTGTTAAATGATGCTCGCCAGATACAAAAGAAAGTTCTTTCTCCAACGAATAGTGAAATGTGATGAAAAATGGATATATTTTCAGAATCCTAAGCTTCGTAAATCATTGGTGAACATAGCCGAACCATGGAATCAACTGCAAGACCAAATCACTTTGGGGAAAAGGCAATGCTCTTTGTTTGGAGGGGTCAGATGGAATTTACCTATTATTAGCTGCTAAAACCTGGTGAAACAATTAACACTGATCGCTACCAACAAATAATGATCCATTTAAATCAAGCATTATTTGAAAAATGACCGGAATATGTTGAAAGGCTACACAGAATCTTATTTCTTTATGATCACACACAAGAAAACGCGCCAGGGAAACCATCGAGGTATCCAGTTGGGAAATACTAGAGCATGGGTCTTATTCTCCAGACTTTGCTCCGTCCGATTATCATCTGTTTTCATCACTAGGACACGCTCTTCCTGAACAACGCTTTATTTGTATGAAAATCTACAAAAATGGCTCGCTGACTGGTTCGCTACAAAAGAAAAACTGTTTTCTTTTCGCGCGGCATTCATAGCGTGATGGAGATGTGGGGAAAATGTATAAATAGCTATGTAGACTATTTTGAATAAAATATTGTTTATCAGTTTCAAACAACAGACGTGTAATTATTTCATACTTCTACACCTGGTACATTTCCTGAGCATTTTTCCAACAAATTCCAGTGTGCTATTCTGTAGTATCTGCGGTTAGTGTCGAATGGGCGTTTCACTTTAAATAGCTCCATAGGCAGATTACTATATATATATTACCGAAGTAACTGCTTCCAGTGATTGTTTTGATATCATATAATCATACTAATGCGTCTTTCTGCCCATTTACGCCCAATAAGTTATCTACGTTTTTATTAGGGTTAGATGCCGACCCCAGCATCGAAAGTCGATCCTCGACAGGTCTTCCTGCATTTCGCTACACCATGTTCTACCGTTCCATCCTCATTATACAACAGCATTTGACACGAAAGGCTTGTGCACCGCCTGTCGTTATCCACTAGGTTATTTATATGTATATATTGTGTAATGTTGTTGCATTAATTTGTTCTGAAAGCGGTGCTGATATTCAAGACCATAAAAGTGGGTTAAAAGCTGTGAGCTAACTGAGGAAGTTAACCTTGCATTACTGCGAAACTGTTTCACCAGGTATCCAGTCTACCTTACGAAATTCCCTACCAGACTAACATTAATTATAATCTTTTACTACTCATCTTACGATAACCGGTGATATATATATATATATATATATATATATATATATATATATATATATATAGACAATTTAAATAAAAAAGAAATAAATCAGTTTATGTTTGGACATTTTCTTTAACATTGATCATTGATCCGCTAAAATTTCAGCATATCAAACTTGATTCATAACTAAAGTGGTACCTTATTTAGGATTGTGGAAATGTGAGTTTGTAATCTTACAGAACACATCAAATAAGGATCCAAGATTGGGAGACTACATACAACACTGCATTCATAAAATAACACATGACGAACGTTGAAATATATGCAAGAGAAAGTTAACCACAACCAACCGATTCAATTTTCACCCAAACAAGTTACAGTCGTAGCGCAATCCTGTCCGTCATGAAATTACCACATACTGGTATTCTAAATTCATACTAACTCCCTGTGAAATCTTCTCGAAAAAATAGCTGAGGGCTATTTTGATGCTTACACCACATGCTTCACGTGGTCAACTTGGTTCACACAAAGCGTGTAACTCCACAATATTTTTGATAATTAAAATAAATTACATCGAAACGCAATTTATGAAAGAAAAACCTCAAACTGGTTACTATCGTCTTACTATTAACCTGATGGGTCAAACAATTGTATAAGCACGTGTTACTGGTCTCACAAAGTACACCCCATGTGGGTTGAACATAAAGAAAAGATGCTATATTGAAAAATATTGTCAAGACGAGATCTTATAATCTCACACACATTCACATTTAAGATTGATGATCTTAGTTAGAGTTACTGATAAAGTAGTGACAAAGCAACTACTGGAAGATATTCTGAACTTCACACTCGAATTACACTGCGTTGCAATTTAAGATAAGATTAGATATTTTAGAGCTAAACCTGAAATAAAGGTGATTAAATTTTCAGTTAGGCTGAACTTAATAAATCCATTGTCATATGGTTTAGCAGACACGCGCTTAGCCGGAGATCTTACCACTTCAGACACTCGCCGCGTACTGACTGACCTGGGCCCCTACCGAGCGTGCTTAACAGATACAAACGGAAGTGACCAGAGAGGCAGCTTCCTATACCAACATGACAAGGGACCGACAGGACCATACTAACAATGGAAACTTCTCCGCTTTTATAAGGCGTAGCTAACTGTTCAGATGTTGGTCCTACTGTTCTCTAGCAGACAGGCTTGTCTGCTACCATCAAGCATGCAACTAGAAATACATTTGCTCATTCAACCTCTCACACAGAAGGGGAGGAGGATGACAGTATCTTATCATATAAAGTATATAAAAGAAAGCGGAAGTAGGTTCCGTGTGAGACTGTGTGACATGAATTACATATAAACTGTGTTTTAAAGTGTAGTAGTGTGACAGATCGTTCTTGTTTATGTGTAAAAGTAACAACTTCCACTGCTCAGTCTCCTCCCAGATAGTCAGAAACACCACAGTAAATTTAGAAGAGGAATTTATGCCGCAGATGACAACATATTTATGAAATTAACATGAAAGGAATCCAACAGAGTCCTTTCAATTGTAACAGGTAATGCTCCTCTAACACTAGTTTGGGTTACAGCCAAACTTACGTCTACATATGAAGATTTCTATTCGTCGTGATGACTTATCGTGTTTGATTTGCTAGAAACTCTTCAGTCCAATCACACAGTTGATCTGGTATTCCGTATGCTCGTATTTTATTCAACAGTACCCTGAAAAACGCTATCGAACGCATTCCTGAAGTCAAGGAATACAGCATCAACTTGGCCCTACAATCTACTACTTTCTGGATCTCACGGACGAAAGTACCGAGCAGAATGATGGTTCCATTTGGAATCAATTTTGATTCTTATACAGGACATTTCCGATCTCCAGAAATGTAATAGTGCACGAACATGAAACATAGACCAAATTTGTACGACGATCTGACGTCTGTAGCGCAATCTCATTTTGTAAACTCACTTTGTAAGCACTATGATCAGTGTAGATCGTTCACATAGATTTACAGAACTAACTTCTTCTACACAATCGACGTTTCGACACGTTTACTGAGATCTTCTTCATGATCTTGAGGTGGCCGCATTTGACTGGGTGTTTAGTGAAGTGAAAAACTCAGAACTTGAGGCTGAGGGATCAGCAACTGTCCGCGGCCATGCCACGAAGGAATATTCGTTTAAATCCGAGTAACAGGGATTGTGACTGGCGCACAAATAACTATTTTGGTAGAAGGTGCATTTTCCCCTATCTACTGAGGATGAAACTGCTGTCGGTCGGTACCGTTCGACCATCTGAAGCCTGTTCCGTAAAATTTCGGACGTGCAGCAGCATAAATTCAGCTTCTTGTATCATTTCGGCTGAATACCGTCCAGCTATCTTCAGCGTGAGGCGAGGTCACTAACGTTCCAGCACTTGCTCCATCCTTTTACACCCGAGGACCGACCCACTGCGTATGCTGCCACAGATACACGAGGCACCAGAGACGTTGATAAGAGGCAACGAGGTGTAACATATGCATGGAACTTAAATTTATGGCTGCGCAGTCGTTCCACACGGTGATAGCGCCGTGTCACGGAGAGTTGCACTGTCGCGATGTATTTGTGACTTAATTACAGAAATTGCCGGATTCCATGATTTGTTCAAGCTGAAGCCGTTATCTCAATTAATTAAATTAATCGCCAACCGAATTTAAGTTGCTTCTTTCACTACTGAGTCCCAGAAACATGAATTCGAGGCTTATATTTCGACATTATCGTACACCACAGACTGCCCAGCGTCAATACAGCGCTCCACCACGGCAGATTTATTGGGTTGTAAGAGACGGATGTACCTGCGGTGCTCTGTGCATCTCTCCAGGATTGTACGTGTCGTCGGTGAACTGAGGGCCTTCAGCTGTTAATGACGCCTTCTTCCATACATCGTTTAAGAGTGGTAAGCATGAGCCAGGGATGCAGTAAGCTAGTCATCGGGGCCACGATGATAGTTATCTTACATCAGGGTTTAACTGTACAGTTTCAACGTTCGTAGCCAGCTGGTTTCCACCATTATGTACTTCGGCAAGTCTATTGGTGTTCTTACTTGCTGTTCCTAGATTCTTTCCTTAAATCATTAATTTTTGCAGTCATTTGTCATAGCCAATTAACAAATAGACAGAAGGTATATCACTGATATGCTTTAATACTATAGTTTCATGTTTCCACTCACCAGTGCCACGGCTATAATTCATAATTACAATTTTTTGTCCATTTGTTAAATGTTTACATGCAGAATTCAGTGGGTAAATCAGTTGTTTGACGTGTAATGGTTATAACGAACAACTTTCTCTGGGGGGCAACCACAACTCTGAGACACTGTGAATAACAATAAAAAACGCTCAAAGCTCGATAACAATTCAAATTATCATAAACATTAAACAATTAAATAAATCAAGAATGGTGAGATATTTCCAGATGCCACATAGCGGTATGAAAGTGCTTTATTGTTTACTACCGGTTTCACAACGGAATAGATTCTTCTTCAGATTTATAATGCTTATATTTTTACTATGTATGTGGGCAGTTATGGATTATCAGAATTCGGGAATCCACCTTAAGGGTCAAATTACTATGGTAATAAACCAAACTGTTATAGTGGCTGCCACTTTCCTTTTGTAGTTACATGGCGCGTTCATTGATATATCCTTGTGAGGCTTGGTACCCATACTGTCATGCTAACTGAACTATCCCTGGTACTTTTTATTCAGTAAGACATTATCCATTGCATGATGTAATTTGTCTTAAATTTGCATGATCTTATGTGGAGCTATCCTTCCCTGTTAATCAAAGGCGATCAGACTTCTAGCGTTTTAGGAATATCCTAAACAGCTCAACAGCCACCTTAGCATAGGCTTGACACCATACTCGTCATTATTTAATGCTGTGGTTCATTTCGGTGACAAGTAATCAGTACCAGTGAGTTTCATTTGTACACGACCTCTTAAGCTATCCTGTACCCCCTGATCTAGCACAGGAAGTACTGGTCGCTGACTCTGAGAGGGCACTGGGTTCAGTGGTTGATGGAAGTAGCTGTTTCGGTAGAAGATTCAACGCGGTGTATGACTTTCGGGCTGATATTCATGTGTTTCCGGTAGTCACCGATCTCAGCTTTCCAAACTGTGTGCCATGAGTGCCTTCATTGATCGTATCAATAAATTTAAACTATGTCAGATTCAGTTACATATATAATTTCTTAGATCCTGAAATCTACGTGTTACGATTGCTTTAATTTGGGATACATAGAAGCTCTGAACGCATTGTCGTTTGCTAGCTAAATTTGGCTAAATGATTAGCATTTCTTTGCGTCGGAATGATTTCCTAAACAAACTTTGCTTGCTTCAGTGTAGCGAAATACTTTGACATCGAGCATTCTAATTTTCCATTTTTTTTTTCATTTTAAGTTTTTCCTCACATTTTTTCCTTTCTTTCAGGTGTTAGGGATCCGTAGGCATCTCGTGGCTCCAGGGCAACGCCCTGCTTCGTTACACCCTTGGATGTACACTAAGCGGCGTGACGTGTGATAGACTGCAACGGATGATTTGAAGTTGTACGAGGGGTAGACTGATAACACTAAATAAACTAATGATATTATTTAAAAATGTCACACACGTCACCGCAACTAACGTGCCGTCCGAGAAACTGGAAATAACCCATCGAATAGTTATTTATTTCTCCATTAATATTCGCTGCGATGTGCTCTGGAGTGCGGCGCGCCTGCGACTTGAATGATAACTCCGAACTCAGCCACAGCAATTTCGCTCGCCAAACATATTGATTGCCGTTAAATTGCATTCGGCTCTCGCCAAATAAAAAAGTATATGAGGGGAAAAATATGTATATCACCGAACGTGAAACAAAAAACGAAAAGAAATTATTAAAAATAAAAGAGGGGAAACAGGCCTTGCTGGCGCTGTGGGAACGCGTGAGTGACGGCCCGTGTGTCGCACATTTCGACGCGATTGAGTTATCTCTCCGCCACACACACCGCGCACACGCACTCACACACAAACCAATCCGATACCATACTCCCCACGCCCCGTCCGTTCCACAAACAGTTAGGGATCAGGCGATCGGCAGCGCGAGCGTCATTAATAAAAGGGAAGTGCCAAATACGTATAATTATTATGTCATTTGTGGTTGCATAGCGTTGCGATGCCCCATACGGGAGTTCGAACTGTGTGTCTACGATGGGCGTTCACTAAATGAAGCCTCCAATTCTTTTAGTGACTGTAGTATATAGATATGTCTATACGTTTGTCAACCTTATGGAGGAAAGTAACTTCCGCATGATGTCTCATAGCGAAGAAATATAACATGATGAAACTTTCACTTATATAAAGCCATGACGTAGTACAGTACAGTTGCAAGATAACTGCACAAAATACGCTTTGTGACGAACAGAAATGACACTTTTATTCAAAGACAATAATTACACTGTAAAAAGTTACTCCTCTCGAACAGGCGATTAAGGCCGTGTCTTCCTCAGCCCACAGGCGTCACTAAACGCAGATATGGAGGGGCTTTTGGTCAGCACACCGCTCTCTCGGCCATATGTCACGTTACAAGAGCGGAGTCGCTACTTCTCAATTAAGTAGCTTCTAACATTCGGCGTGGTGTCTGTTTGTTCTAAGTCGTGTCTCCCTACCACTTTCGCGCAACGACGCTCTGAGCGTGTTTTTTAGGGAATTGACTAGTTTGAACCTGTTGCTGGTAAGGAGTTCAGAAGAGTTCAGTGAGACTAGCGATGATATCATCAAATACTTGATGATTTCGGCGTCAGCTCCACTGCTCTCTCTGTAAAAGAACCTTAATACTAACTAAATTTAGTGGAAGGGGTTCAAGGCTTTCCTATTTTTAGTTAGCTGGTATAATAACGTTGAAAAAGCAGTTAAGTTTAACATTGGAATTTTTATTCTACTCACAGAACATTGTTTATAAATTTTACTATTCATAAAAGAAAATATTTTAATACAGGACGATAAAACTCAACTGCGTTCAACAAAAATGTGAACGAATATTCCCTTAATGGGTTTCCAAGTTGTATAATGGGTCGAAGGATGACCTATGCCATATCACATCTATAATATAGGTTTAAATTAAGTTACATAAAAGAGAAAACTATCAAAAATGGTCTACAGTGACTCTCAATTATCTTTAATTACTTATTTAACTTGTCATAAATTACACTGGCTGATGTTGCTTCTCAATAATTACGTAGCAGAAAGATCATCGCGCTTCAGATTTTAACTTCAAGTAGCAAATATGAATACCACGAAGTTTAATTGATGATCGACACTAGTATTACGTAAAAAGGGGATGTAACAGATGAGACTTCTGCAGTTCTGAGTGAAGCCTTATGCGCTCTTATGCGGCATCGCGTGCGTTCATTACCTTGTCAGTGGTTAGGCAGCGTCAGGGGCGGCGGACACCGCAACTCCACACACTTCGCTATCTCGGTAGCAACTCTCCCGAACTTATCCTTACTACTGTTTACCGAAGTTGGTTTAAGAAAAAGGTATCTGGCTTTGTTTTCAACTGACCAATCAGAGATCAATGTTAACCTTAACCACCGCCTACAAAAAATTTTGTCTATCCAATGAGAAACGTTATACTTTTTGTGGTGGGGCACTGCTTTTAATGTTTCCTACATAACAAAGACTCGTATAGTCTCACACTAAAACTTGCAGCTGGTGTGGCCCTTTTAGCGTTATCGTAAGATGTATACTGTTCTTCTGGAGGGTTCTATATTCTAACATGGGCTGGGGGATGGACCTCAGAGTGGTCGGCCGGCGATGTGGGTGTCCCATTGTCCCGCTCTTATTGTAGGGCCTTCTAGCCTACACGCCTCTGCCCTCGGCTTCTGTTGTCGTTTCTCCCCTCGGAACTGTGTCTGTTTCACGGTGGGAAGGTATGACATGCATTTAGTTGTTCTTGTGTTAGTCTGTGGTATTCACTTTCCTCACTCATTGATCGTATTACTTTGATTAATTTAATATCAGGATTTACTGGGAGCTATGTGACATATTGCCGGATTTGCTATCATTTCAGGGTTTTCATGGAAGGTGTTGGATTTGCCTGACACCTTACAAGCTTATCAGTTTGCCTGATAAGGGCTGAGGGCATCCCGCTTGCGAGCGTTCGTGGGGCATTCCATTTCAATCATCCAAGTGCTAGCGTGGCCCGACAAAGCTTAAATTCTATGATCTGATGGAAACCGGAATTACACTGTATCCACCGCGATTTATGATGTTCCTCCGGCATTACAGTGGGAGAAACATCGTTCATAACTAGATGTGTGGGTACCACAGGTGGAAACACAAGCTCTGAAACGTCCAGGCTGTGAAGTTGGTAAGGAGTTTCGTTTATCCATCGGCGGGGATGACAGCTTTTTTGTCATTTCAGTCTTCTGACTGGTTTGATGCGGCCCGCCACGAATGCCGCTCCTGTACCAATCTTTTCATTCCAGAGTAGAATTACAACAAACATCCTCAGTTATTTGGTGGATGTATACCAGTCTCTGTTTTCCTCTATCGTTTTTTCCCTCTACTGCCCCCTCTAGTACTATGAAAGGTACTCCCTGATGTCGGCCCCTGTGACCGAGTGGTTGTAGGCGCTTCAGATTTGAACCGCGCTGCTGCTACGGTCGCAGGATCGAATCCTGCCTCGGGCATGAATGTGTGTGATATCCTTAGGTTAGTTAGGTTCAAGTTCTAAGTTATTGGGGACTGATGACCTCAGATGTTAAGTCCCATAGTGCTTAGAGCCATTTGAACCATTTTGAACTTCCTGATGCCGTAGCAGATGTCCTATCACTGCAGTCAACATAATTGTCTTGAGAGAGTCAGAAACTGTTTAGAGAATTAAGATACTTCTAATTTATCGTCGCGCATCAGCTAAGACGCAATAATAAGTTAAAATTATCTTAATTAACTGTCCTATCATCCTGTCACTTCATCTTAAATTGTTTTCCACGTATTTCTTCCCTTGCCGGTTCACCGACGAACCTCCCCATTCCTTATTATTTCACACAATGCAGCAATACATCTCCCGAACACAGCTCACACGCCATCGACGGAATTTTAGTCCGGGGAACGGTCAGTTTAGTCCATTCGCCTATTTTCGTCTCTTTGAGAGATATCTCCAGCGGCGTTCTCCGTTGCGGTCGCACACTGTTGTCCACAAAAGTGAGGTCAGGGCCGAATGCTACCCTGTTAAAACGGAAATGAGGTCGGAGGTTTCTTTTTCTTGAGTCATGAGCCCTCCAAATCGTTGAATGCGGCTCGCCATAAATTCCTTTGCTGCGCCAACCTCTTCATCTCACAGTACCACTTGAACGCTACTTCTTCAATTATTTGTTGGGTGTATTATTATCTCCCCGAGATTTTTACCCTCTACAGCTCCCTGTTGGGTGTATTATTATCTCCCCGAGATTTTTACCCTCTACAGTTCCTTCTACACTGGAGATTATTCCATGATGTCGAAACATCTTATCCCTTCCTCCCGTCAGCGTTTTCCTTATGTTCCTTTTCTCGACGATTATACGGATTACTTCCTCATCTTTAATAGTCCCCATGATTTTCAGGCAGCTTTACTGTATGGTTAAATGATGATGGCGTCCTCTTGGGTAAAATATTCCGGAGATAAAATAGGCCCCAATTCGGATCTCCGGGCGGGGACTACTCAGGAGGACGTCGTTATCAGGAGAAAGCAAACTGGCGTTCTACGGCTCGGAGCGTGGAATGTCAGAGCCCTTAATCGGGCAGGTAAGTTAGAAAATTTAGAAAGGGAAATTGATAGGTTGAAGTTAGATATAGTGGGAATTAGTGAAGTTCGGTGGCAGGAGGTTCAAATGGCTCTGAGCACTATGGGACTCAACTGCTGAGGTCATTAGTCCCCTAGAACTTAGAACTAGTTAAACCTAACTAACCTAAGGACATCACAAACATCCATGCCCGAGGCAGGATTCGAACCTGCGACCGTAGCGGTCTTGCGGTTCCAGACTGCAGCGCCTTTAACCGCACGGGTGGCAGGAAGAACAAAACTTTTGGTCAGGTGAATACAGGGTTATAAATACAAAATCAAATAGGGGTAATGCAGGAGTAGGTTTAATAATGAATAAAAAAATAGGAGTGCAGGTAAGCTACTACCAACGGCATAGTGAACGCATTATTGTGGCCGAGATAGACACGAAGCCCATGCCTACTACACTAGTACAAGTTTATATGCCAACTAGCTCTGCAGATGATGAAGAAATTGATGAAATGTATGATGAGATAAAAGAAATTATTCAGGTAGTGAAGGGAGGCGAAAATTTAATAGTCATGGGTGACTGGAATTCGACAGTAGGAAAAGGAAGAGAAGGAAACGTAGTAGGTGAATATCGATTGGGGCTAAGAAATGAAAGAGGAAGCCGTCTGGTAGAATTTTGCACAGAGCATAGCTAACACTTGGTTCAAGAATAATGAAAGAAGGTTGTAAACATGGAAGAATCCTGGAGATACTAGAAGGTATCAGATAGATTATATAATGGTAAGACAGAGATTTAGGAACCAGGCTTTAAATTGTAAGACATTTCCAGGGGCAGATGTGGACTCTGATTACAATCTATTGGTTATGAATTGTAGATTAAAACTGAAGAAACTGTAAAAAGGTGGGAATTTAAGGAGATGGGACCCGGATAAAGTTAAAGAACCAGAGGTTGTACTGAGTTTCAGGGAGACCATAAGGGAAAAATTGACAGGAATGGGGGAAAGAAATACAGTAGAAGAAGAATGGGTAGCTGTGAGGGATGAAGTAGTGAAGGCAGCAGAGGATCAAGTAGGTAAAAAGACAAGGGCTAGTAGAAATCCTTGGGTAACAGAAGAAATATTGAATTTAATTGATGAAAGGAGAAAATATAGAAAAGGGATTACAAACGTCTCAAAAATGAGATCGACAGGAAGTGCAAAATAGCTAAGCAGGGATGGCTAGAGGACAAATGCAAGGATGTAGAGGTTATCTCAGTAGGGGTAAGATAGATACTGTCTACAGGAAAATTAAAGAGACCTTTGCAGAAAAGAGAGCCATTTACATGAATATCAAGAGCTCAGATGGAATCCCAGTTCTAAGCAAAGAAGGGAAAGCAGAAAAGTGGAAGGAGTATATAGAGGGTCTATACAAGGGCGGTTTACTTGATGACAATTTTATGGAAATGGAAGACAATGTAGAGAAAGATGAAATGGGAGATGCTATATACTGCGTGAAGAGTTTGACAGAGCACTGAAAGACCTGAGTCGAAACAAGGCCCCGGGAGAAGACAACATTCCATTGGAACTACTGACGGCCTTGGGAGAGCCAGTCCTAACAAAACTCTACCATCTGGTGAGCAAGATGTATGAGACAGGCGAAATACCCTCAGACTTCAAGAAGAATATAATAATTCCAATCCCAAAGAAAGCAGGTGTTGACAGATGTGAAAATTACCGAACTATCAGTTTAATAAGTCACAGCTGCAAAATACTAAAGCGAATTCTTTACAGACGAATGGAAAAACTGGTTGAAGCCGACCTCGGCGAAGATCAGTTTGGATTCCGAAGAAATGTTGGAACACGTGAGGCAATACTGACCCTGCGACTTATCTTAGAAAATAGATTAAGGAAAGCCAAACCTACAGTTCTAGCATATATAGCCTTAGAGAAATCTTTTGACAATGTTGACTGGAATACACCCTTTGAAATTCTGAAGGTGGCAGGCGTAAAATACACGGAGCGAAAGGCTATTTTCAATTTGTACCGAAACCAGATGGCAGTTACAAGAATCGAGGGGCATCAAAGGGAAGCAGCGGTTGGGAAGGGAGTGAGACAGTGTTGTAGCCTGTCGCCGATGTTATTCAATCTGTATATTGCGCAAGCAGTAAAGGAAACAAAAGAAAAATTCGGAGTAGGTATTAAAATTCATGGAGAAGAAATAAAAACTTTGAGGTACGCCGATGACACTGTAATTCTGTCAGAGACAGCAAAGGACTTGGAAGAGCAGTTGAACGGAATGGACAGTGTCTTGAAGGGAGGATATAAGATGAACATCAACAAAAGCAAAACGAGCATAATGTAATGTAGTCGAATTAAGTCGGGTGATGCTGAGGGAATTAGATTAGGAAGTGAGACACAGCAGTAAAGGAGTTTTGCTACTTGGGGAGCCAAATAACTGATGATGGTCGAAGTAAAGAGGATATAAAATGTAGACTGGCAATGGCAAGGAAAGCGTTTCTGATGAAGAGAAATTTGTTAACATCGAGTATAGATTTAAATTTCAGGAAGTCGTTTCTGAAAGTATTTGTATGGACTGCAGCCATGTATGGAAGTGAAACATCGACGATAAATAGTTTGGACAAGAAGAGAATAGAAGCTTTCGAAATGTGGTGCTACAGAAGAATGCTGAAGATTAGATGGGTAGACCACGTAACTAATGAGGAAGTATTGAATAGGATTGGGGAGAAGAGAAGTTTTTGGCACAACTTGATTAGAAGAAGGGATCGGTTGGTAGGACATGTTCTGAGGCATGTAGGGATCACAAATTTAGCATTGGAGGGCAGCGTGGAGGGTAAAAATCGTAGAGGGAGACCAAGAGATGAATACACTAAAGAGATTCAGAAGTATGTAGGTTGCAGTAAGTACTGGGAGATGAAGAAGCTTGCACAGGATAGAGTAGCATGGAGAGCTGCATCAAACCAGTCTCAGGACTGAAGACAACAACAACAACATGATTTTCACAATTACTCTGTTGCACCATATCTCAAAGGGTTCGACACTCTTCTTTTCTGATCTTCCCAGAGTGCATGTAGCACTGCAATAAAATGCTGTGCTCCGAAAGTACGTTCTCAAAAACTTCTTCCTCAGACTAAGGCGTCAGTTTGATACCAGCAGATCTTTTATGTCCTCCTTGTTTCGTCCGATTTAGGCTACAGTGCTTCCAAAGAAGCAAAATTGGTTAACATCGCCCACTTCGTGGTCAGCAATTTGCATGTTAAGTTCCTCGGTACTCCCATTTCTCTGCCTATCACTATCCTTTCCTTTTTCCAGTTTACTCTCTGTCCGTGTTCTGCACTCGTTACACTGTCCATTCCTCCAACAGATCCTGCAGTTTAGCATTTTCACTGAGGACAGGAACTTGCAACTCCATCAGCAAATCTTACCACTGATATCCATTCACCCTGAATTTTAATCCCAATCTTCAAAGTTTCTTTTATTTTCATCATTGCTTATTTGATGTACAGACCGGACAGTATAGGGGAAATATTGCGACCCTGTCTTAGCCTTTTTTAAATCAGAACTCTTCGATATTGGTCTTCTAATCTTTCTTTTCCGCCTTGGTCCTCGTGTATTCGCCATGTTACCCCATTTCCCTCTACCTTACTCCTATTTTTCTCACAATTTCGAGCATCTTGCACCATCTCACATTGCCAATGGTTTTTTCATGTCGACAAATACTATGAATGTTCCTTTTTTTCAGACTGGCTCCCATTATCAAACGCAATGTCAGAACTGACACTTCGTGTCAAACTGATGGTCATCCAACATATCTTTAGTTTTCTTTTACATTCTTCCGTATATTGGTCTTGTCAGCAGCTTTGATGCATGAGCTGTTAAGCTGAATGTGCGATGCTCTCCGCTCTTCCTGTCTTCGGTAATTATGTGGATGATATTTTCCCGAAAGTCTGATCGTACTTCGCCAGTCTCATTGGTTCAGCAAAACAGCCTGAATAGTAGTTTGCTTGGAAGCTCCCCAGTGATTTTAGAAATTCCATGAAATGTGATCTGTTCATTTTGCCTTATCCGGTCTTAAGTCCTCCCAAGTTCTTTTAAATTCTGACTGTAATACTGGATCCGCTATGTCTTCGATATAGCCTTCAGTTTCTTCAGGCAAGTCCTGCCCTCACAGAGGCCATCAGTGTACCATTTCCACTCATCAGTCCTCTCTTCTGCGTTTGACTGAGAAATTCCCATAGTTCACTTACGTTACCGACCTTACTTTTAATTTTACCGAAAGTTGTTTTGACTTTCCAAAATGCTTTTTTGATTTCTCCACACTATCCCTGCAGCCACTTTTTCTTAGCTGCCCCATCTTATTTATTTCATTCCAAAGACAATTGTCGTCTTGTTTTTGTACTTCCTTCTTTCGTACATCAGTTGCAGTTTTTATCTGTTAATTAAGTTCTTTTGTAAGTTCATTGTACCTATGTTTGGCTGACCAACATCCTTTCTAGGGATGTCCACTCCTCATCAACCGAAATCATTTATCTAGTAAGCGTTACCGCAGTATCCACACCCTTAACGAGTTTTAAGAGTCTCCTCATTACTTCAGTATTCGTCTTCCCTCCACATTGATTCTTCGGGACAATTCCCGTGAACTGCACTTTGCTCTTTATGATTTCCAAATTATTAATCTAATTCTATATCGGCAACTGGGTATGCCTAAAAGTCCAATATCTGGTTTTGCAAACTCTATCTGGTCATAATATAATCTAGGTGCAACCTTTTCTTGTCTCCCGGTTTTCTCTGGAATTTATTGAAGAACATAGTTCTTCCTATGTTATGCTACTAAATTGACGAAGAACATATCGTTTTATATTTTACTGTGCTTCTCTTGATTATTGTTGGATATCTGTTACTGGTAACAGCGTACTACGCTGGTGTGCTAATGTTTTTGCTATTTTTTCAACAGTATTCCTCATTTGAACTTTCTGCAGCCAAGAAATGAAAGAAACTAGTCGCAGGAAATTCTATGACTTAGAAACAGCGTAACAAAATATTCGGTAAACATTAAGAATAAAAATATTTTAATAGTAAAGCTCTTCGGGAAGTAAAAGCTCCATGGCGTTTTGTAAATAACAAAAAAAGTGACCTATCTTTCCTTTTTTTTTTTTTTTTTCTCCAAGTGACATTTCTTTCTCTTAATAGCAACAGTTACGCCAAAGAAGATGCCAGTTATCTATTTCTCGCTCTGGCTCTCTGCCATCAACTTCCACTTTGATGTTACTCATAAAAAATACGGTACCGCTGGAGGTGTGAGATTTTAAACAAAAACTGATACATGTTTGTACATCACGACGGACATGTTCGACAGAGGCCATTCTCATGGTATTCTAAGAAGATGAAATACTTGGAAACAACTACTTAAAGTGGTTTCTGAGGCTGGACTAGGTGAGATCTAAGAATAAAGTTAACTGTTAGCAAAAAACTTGCGGCCCAGTCGAACAATAATTTTAGACAGTAACTCCAAAGTTACATTATTTACTTTATAATTATATTAATTATTCACAGTAAATTCGAGGGTGCTTCAATAACTGAGTTACATGTTGTTATAGCAGACCAAGTAACTTGTAATAAAAGGTGGATTACACTTCGAAGTGACACAGATACGTGTCACTATTTCAAAACATAGTCGCCAATTCTCCGTAACCGACGGTCGAAATGTTCTACCGATCGATTGTTCTCTCGACGATTTGAATCGTCTCTTTGGTTACGGAGCCGTTAGAGAACAGCTGAGTGGACTTCCTCTACTGCGAATCAGTTCCTCAGCTAACTGTTCCACGATCAACCTTTCCCACGTCGACCAGCCTGGGACAAGTTATTGACAATATTTCACAACTGCTGGACGCGGCGCTGATTTGGGACACATATAGTGAGAATTTCATGGGGAATTCTTGAATAATTTAGACGTTTTGCCTACAATAATCTTACTGCTCAACGCACTTCAACTTTGGAGTACTTTTACAGCTGCCGCGCAATTTCACTCACATATTGTGGTGCAGCGGTTACAAGTACCGCAGCAGAATTGCTTCTGCAGGAAAGAGAGAATGTTTTCTCCTTCTGACGATGTGCCACTCTTATTTTGGTATGACCATAGCGTGGGAGGACATGTTTAGTTCTTGAAGCCCCTTCGTATTACTGGTACATGTTTGGATATAGTCACGTATATCCATCGGTACTTGCAGTTTCTTGGCAATGGCTGATGACTTAAATGAGTTTGCAGCGTTTTACGTTGGATAATAGCCAGCACTACACGTAGAAACACAGTTTAAATGACACAGTCGTAATGGTGAATTTTGTTACTTGTGGCAATTTATGGTTTGCTTTAGACGTTTCGGGCGCTACGGAAACTTATTTCCATCTTTCTGGCTCTTTCTTCCAATGCTTCATTACCGAGCTTCTCGGCTACAATCCCGTTACCTAGATATTTAAAGCTGTTCACCAGTTTTATTGTGCAATATCCGGATATTTCACAAAAATTCAAATGGCTCTGAGCACTAAAGGACTCAACTTCTGAGGTCATTAGTCCCTTAGAACGTAGAACTAGTTAAACCTAACTAACCTAAGGACACCACACACATTCATGCGCGAGGCAGGATTCGAACCTGCGACCGTAGCAGTCTCGCGGCTCCAGACTGCAGCGCCTAGAACCGCACGGCCACTTGGGCTGGCTGGATATTTTACACTACTTACGTTTCTTTGAATGAGGTTAGCAGGCCAGTTTGCTATTCTACTTTACAGTCCATTATTTTTTTCTTCTACTGATTGAGATATTACTGCTAACGTTGCTATTGTTATTTCGCTAATGAGCAAACTAGAGACCAGAATAAGTTTCACTCAGTATGTGGCAGTTGCCGGTGTTCACCTTGACTAAGTTTTCTTCTCCTCAATAGACTGTTTCTCTCATGGCGTTCATGAGTCAATTTCGCATCTGTTGGCTGTTTTACAGCACGGAGAATCCCGAAATGTATGATGACTCTTCTGAAGAAATCTGTCATGAGTGGCATTCTTTTTCATAAGTCAGTTTCTTGAAGTTCTTGCTTAATGTTCATGCACTAAGCAAATTTTCTGTCACGTCTCTAAATTAAGAAGGTAAAAAATTATTTTTGTCTGACAAGCAATGTACGCCAGTGCTACTATTTCGTTCGCACATTGCACCTGTGGGCTTCTACATTCTGATGTTCATGATTTGTTTGTACACCCTTAAGTACTCACTGATTTTGTAGTCCGCATTCGACTTGTGTAGGGCATTTCTCTGCTTTGTCATATTTAAACAAGATAACTCGGATATGACGAAGTCGGTTCGCACTCGACTCATAATGGTTAAACACTAGCACAGACATTTAGCAGAATTAAATGACCGATTTCCATTACTCGAAATACAAATATTACTACTATTAAGAAACATTTATCTTCTGCTACTTTAACAAGTTATGCTAGCTTCGTAACAGGCTCATACAGGAAATGAATGTTTTGGGAAGAAGAGGTAGGGAGGGAAGATTTCATGTGCCATGATCTCCGTAAAGTGCTCAAGATTGGTAAAAAATGTGCCTTAAAATTTTTCACGTATACAGATTTTGAACTCTGCAAGAGAAACGTATGTTAAACACACTTTTATTCAGAATTCTCGACCTTGTGCTGCTAATCGTGCATGCCCGTTCGCAACGGCTTAAGCGCCGCCCTTATCGATTACCGTAACAGCTGGATCGTTACTAATGGAAGCCTCCGTGAAGACCGCGTTAATTCAGGTGATTTCTGCTCCTCGTTCTCACTGATACCAACGTTTAATTAATGAGACATCGACCGGCTGCTGGTTCACCAACACGAATCAAGGAAATTGCCTTCACGTACAGCGAAGCGAAGGCTACGTTACGTAGGATCCCTTTTCACCTTGGGAGTCACGCAGTCTATCAGCCATAAGCTGAAGTCATTGTTTCGCTTCTTCGTGTTGAAAGTTATTTGATCGACTTGGAGGCAATGAATCGTATTGTTCGCTAACTGTTTTCTTATTTCTAGCTGGACTTGGTAATACATGTAGAATATAGACAGAGGGTCAGCGCTGTCGGCCAGGGCTAGTACCTGGATTGGTGACCATCCGGTCTGCTTAGCGCTGTTGGCAAGCGGGGTGCACTCAGCCCTTGTGAGGCAGACTGAGGAGCTACTTGATTGAGAAGTAGTGGCTCCAGTCTCGGAAATTGATATAATGCCGGGAGAGCGTTGTGCTGACCATATCCGCATCCAGTGGCACCTATGGGATAAGGATGACATGGCGGTCGGTCAGTACCGTTGGGCCTTCATGGCCTGTTCGGGAGGAGTTTAGTTTTGTTAGACAGAGGGTGGATATTGCAATAGGCAGGAGTGGAACTAGAAGCTTGTGTCTGTTAACACTGAAGCGAGAATCGTCGACTAAATAATGTAATTCTACCTGAAGCTGTCACACCTCATTTGTTCATTGTGGGATTGAACAATTTGTGTCGAACAATATATCCAAGTATCTTTTGCAAAATCCTTCGACAGCAAATTATGCCATACGGGTCTCTGCGTGTGTGTGTGTGTGTGTGTGTGTGTGTGTGTGTTTGAACATGCCCACTGCCGTTGTACTTGTGAGTGGAGATGTTGTAGCTGCCGTATAGTTAATATCATTGGTACCGTTAGTACGAGTACTCATCACAGTATTTAAAATTGCATGTACCATCATTGTTGTACGTGGAGGATAGTGTGCCTAGGAACACGAGATGTTTCCTAGTTAGTGTTTCACTCTAGTGTCCGGATTTGGGCACCTTTGAAGCAATGCGCGATAGAGACCACCATAAGCAGTTTCCAGCATTTTTCTACTATTTATGTTGTTGTGGGAAATGAGAATGTATTTTGTGCAGAGTTTGCAAATCTTACGAGTACTATGTATTTATCTTCTACGTATTTAACTGCTGTGTTCTTCAGTTAGAGTTTCAGGCTGAGTAAAATCCGTTATGTATTTAAAATTATTGCCTAACGTATGGATGGTGAGTCAATCCTTAGTCGGTCGTGCACCATCTTGTATCTTGAAGCGGAAGAGTTTCTGCTATCATGAAACAGATAATATCTACAAATGAACTCTTCTTATTTTGCTTCTGCACTTTTCCCGCATCGGCGTAGCGTCGGCATGGCTAGAAACGGATTTAGCATGACTAACATTAACGGTAGTTAGAACGGAAAAAATGTTTTTCACATATTCTGTTTTTTATCTCATTATAAAATTTGCAATTATCCAAATAAAATGATATCACTTATGAACTCAAGTGGGAAGTATTTTATTTTATTATTTAAATATAATCTACACCGGTTGAAAATGTTAAAATTTTTACGGTCATTAATTCAAGATCTAATAAAATCGGTAATTTTTTTTGTATAGAAGGCAATGGATGCCAGTGTTACAAAGGTTAAATTATATGTTTTTATTGGTAGCACTATCAAAAACTGTGTCGTATCGTTTCATAATATAAACACGCGTTGTGTGTCGAAGTGCTAACGTTTTTCCGAAGAAAACTGACGAATAAATTTGTAAATCTCTCAGAGTAAAGTATGACGCCAAAACGAAGTGTTTCTACGAAACGTGGGTTTCATGGTAATAGATTTTCGAATAAAGGGAAATATTCTGTTTAACATGTAGCGGGTGAAGTTACAGACAACGAAATACAGGCAAACTCGTCAGTATCTAGAGAAACACCCATTAGTTCTTCGAAGGTTAAAGTAAAACGTTGTAATACACAGTTTTTTTCAAAACGAAAGTGATGTAAATGGTAGGTTATGTTATATTCCGATAGATTTACACAGCCTAACAAGGGTGTTAGGTGAATGTGTGTGTGTTGTGAAATATGTGGAGGGCCAGTTACTTTATATGGAGACATTGGGGTATCAAATGGACTAGCCAGGAAACTTATCATTAATGTTGCCATTTGTAAATATACTCATTCATTTTTTAGTCTAATAAGTTAATTATTTTGAAGTAAATGTTAGGTGGTTTTATGGGTTGAGAGCTATTGGCAAAGGACACACTGCAGCAGAAACAATGTGTGATGAATATGCCACGCCCACGATGTAAAATTGACAAGTGTACAGGATTTATTGGAGCTGCTGTGGAATATGTTGCATGTTGGGCAATGAAGGATGCCACAAACGAAGCTGTTGAGATAAATGATGATATGACTGACATACCAGTAGCTTTTGTTGGCACTTGGCAGAAGTGCGGCTACAGTTCTACGAATTCTGTGACCGGTGTGGATACTGGAAAATGTAATAGATTTCCAGATTTTAACCAAATGTTGTTATAGGTGTAAAATCAGGGAATTACGAAAGGCCTATCTGTGACGGAAAGCCGGTTTGAATGGCCGTGCGGTTCTAGGCGCTTCAGTCTGGAACCGCGCATCCGCTACAGTCGCTGGTTCGAATCCTGCCTCGGGTATGGGTGTATGTGATGTCCTTAGGTTATTTAGGTTCAAATAGTTCTTTCTAGGGGACTGATGACCACAGATGTTAAGTCCCATAGTGCTCAGAGCCATTTGAACCATTTGTGACAGAAATCATGAAGGAACAAGTGGTGGTTTGGAGGCTTCTGCGGCTACTGAAATTTTTAGTCTATCTGTGAATGATAGTGGAGTGTGTTACACTAAGTTCTTAGGTGATGGAGCCTTATGTGAGAAGATTATCACAAAACTGTAATGTGTTGGTCATGTCTAGAAGAGGATGGGCACCAGGCTGAGGAAGTTGAAACAAAGTTTGAGAGAAAAGAAACTCTCTGTTGGTAAAACCCGAAGAGACAGGCTGACAGACAAAATGATTGATGAACTACAGCAGTATTATGGGATGGCCATTAGAAATAACACTGAGGATTTGTTGAAAATGAAGCAGGCAGTTTGGGCTACCTTCTTCCACAGACTGTCAACTGATGAAAAACCAGAACACAACCTTTGCCCTCCTGGGCCTGATTCATGGTGCAATTACCGTAATGCCCAGTACTCAAACAGTTAATACAGCCGTAAACAATCCATCCGAGCAGCAGTCATGGATATCATAAAACCTAATTACAGAGACCTGGCAAATCCTCAATCACTGAAGAAGTCTCTGCATGGTCAGACTCAAAATCCCAATGAGTCATTCATTAATCTGATATGGACTCGCTTACCAAAAAATGTCAGTGATGCTGTTACTGCTTTTAATGACGACAGCATTTTTAGGGTGAAAGAGCTACAGCATATTGGAATTAATCCTGGAGCAAACTGCATCAGAGAACTTGAATGGATGGACAAGGTTCGCGTAGATAAAGCAGTGTGTGCAGCACAGTTGGCCACTAAGCAGTCCAGAAAGAAGAAAAGAAGAAACAAACTTAGAAAAATATCAAGAGGATGATATACAGTATGGTGCAGGTTGCTTCTGAGTGACTAAAAATAAAAAATTAAGCGTATATTAAGGTAGTTACAATCTTTTGAAGCTTTAGAAGCCGTTCCTGAAAATTTACAATCTCTGTTGCATTTTCCTCTAAATCTCAGAAACGGAATACAGTATTTAAATTTTCAGGGAGTAATAACATACGTATCCTGTGTCTCCCGAACTATAAGAGGAATATAACATTCTGTATAATTCAAATTATTTACGATAACGTACCAAAAAAGTACACAAAATTTTAACTGTGTAATTAAAAATCGTATTTCCGAAAGCAGTAGCTGAAATGCAATTATTGTTGGTCAGTAGACTCAGAACACACAGTTTAATGTCCTGTAAGAGTTTCATGTCAATGGCTGCAGTGGTTTCTGAAATACAGGCAAGCGAAGTCACTAAATTTAACATTGTCGGGATAGGGCGTTCCAACTCCCCTTAAGGCGTGGTCGGATACCCTTCCTGTCACCACCCTGTCTACGACACCTAAAAGTACGAATGATGAAGATAATGATTAAATGATGAGGACAACACAAACACCGAGTCCCCGGACAGAGAAAAATCCCCAAACCGGCCGGGAATCGAACCCACGATTCCGTGAGCCAGAGGCAGAAACGCTAGCCACTAGATCACGAGCTGCAGACTATACTTGCAATTGAACTAAATTTGTTTAATGTCTTAATTATTTTCCCGCCATGAAAATGGGAGGTTGTGTTACTTTCCAGTGGCTTTTACTTCTAAGTGTTTTAACCGGTATTTGGTTTTTGATAATACTTCTTCTTAATTTGATTTTACTCAATGATTATTGGGGTGCAGTAGAGTGACAATGGAACACAGAGACTATTAAAAACAGTACTGATAGTATTTTTTGTATAGCAACATTTTAAAATACGAATAAAATATCTTTTTCTTGCGTACCATGTTGTACTCCGGAACAGTTTTCCACATTTGGAAAAACTTCACATTCCCGGAGAAGTTTTTGTAATTGCATAAAAAGACTGCAACACACTTAAAATGGATTCTAGAATTTGTAAATGGAATGAGAAAACACGTGGTGTTCCCATAAGAGCGTGAAAAAATGTAACAGGATATAACGAAAGCTCCACTGAACAATTTGAGGTAGGGAACCTGGGATCGGAGAAGCCAGCTTATAAAGAGATATGGAAGTAAACCTTTCTACCGCTTTGTTTAGCATTTTTGTTTTCCAGCTTGTTTACAACTAACATGCGTACAAGTTTACACGCATCGTGCTGTTCACTTAAATGTACATTTTTCATTTCCTGCAAGGAAACAAAGAGGACGAGCTTCATTACTAGGAGGGCTACCTCGCTGTCTGAATGGCCACCTGTACTTGAGGCTCGTACAAGGAGTTTAACCTCAGCAGTTGCTGTTAGTGAGAGGATGTGGTAGCAACATGATGATGTACCGCCTCATTTCAGTGTAGGTGTCCGCAACCATCTCAGTCCTGTATTTCCTGGTCTTTGGATTGGAAATGGTGATCCTATTCCATGGCCTGCAAGGTCACCTGACCTGATCCCCTTGATTATTTCCTTTGGGGATATCTAAAGTCAGTTGTTTATGAGATCCCAGTGGATACGGAGATGGAATTCGTTGCCAGACTTGTAGCTGCCTGTGGCGTGATTCGAAACACAAAGAGATGTTTGTAAGGGTTGCGTCATAGTCTTGTTCACCGATGTCGTGCTTGCATTGAGGCTGATAACCGTCAGTTTCAGCGCATTTTTAAGATACACTACAAGTGGCAGATTTACAGTGCCAGTGATAGTATTTGCAGTTAATAGTAACTGCTGCTCAAAAAAGTTACACAGGAATATGGTTTTACTCCTTTTATCTCTTTAAACTAGCTTCTCTGATCCCAGGTTCCCTACCTCAAATTGTTCGGTGAAGCATCCTCTATGTCCTGTTAAATTTTGCACGCTTTTACGGAAACATCCGTTATACTGTTCTTCTATTACACTGCTGTCTAGAGGCGAAGGCAAGAAGAGTGTTCCGAGATTCAAAAACCTAGTAACGGTGATACCGACATCAATTTTATGAGAACTACGACATCTGCACTCGCAAGCACTGTGGCAGTGACCGTCATACAGATGCAGGGACGTGTGTGGCATAATGTTCCATCGATAAATTTTTGTAAAAATGCTTGGTATTGTTCCATGACGGAAACTGCGTAATATCACAACGAATAAAGGAATAAATTAGCTTGCGGTGAACATCAAATCGTTTAAAGAATTCATCGCAACTCGGACCCAGCTTTTATGAGCATCGTCAGATGTCAGTTGTTGAGGCGGAAAGAAGAGGAGGTAGTGTTACTTCACTTCCAAGTAGCACACAGAGAATTAATACTAATACTCGTATGCAAAATGTGTCATTCACCTACATTTTCTGTATGCTTGCATCTACGATCCTGTAGTATTTTAGAAACGACGACACTTCCTTAATTGGATCTTGTTAAATCCGAATTGTACTCAAGTGACAAAGTGTAAGAACATAATTACTTAAAGAACAATTCAGATTTTTAGTCTCAAGGATTTGTAAAAGCCATTTACTTTTAACTATATAGAGGAAACCGTTGTACCTTTGGACATTTTTCAGATCTTCGCCTATATACATCCCTGTAAGACAATTATAATGTAATTTATTATTCCATGTTGAAATCGAAGCATTCACTTTATATATTTTGCAGCCCTTTTCTTAAAATAAAGAAATTAATTCGAGAAATTAAGGTTTTCCAAATGTGAAAATATATTACAAGCTACAGCCAGCTTATGTACCTAAGAAGTAATATTCAGTTGAAATTTGAAACCATTTCATTTGAGGAAAACTTTCCCATACTGTATTTAGTCGTCTTTCTGTCACATTCCTACTCTGCTGCACACCAATAACCAGTCAGCGAAACCAAATTAAGAATAATCATTGTCAAAAACAATTTAAAAGTTAAATACGTTTTGAAACTAAATATAATTTGAAATATTGCAAATTTCACCTTCCAAAATCTTGCAACAACAAAGACTATAGAAAATTGCAGAGAATTCTAACAACAGTGTCTAGTGCACATTTCTTCAAGCGATTATAATAATCTCAGTCACCAGATTGAAACACCGACCAGGAAGAATCATGTGTTACTGGATACACTATCTATCCTCCCCTGAGCGTGGCCAGTTTGCGTTGTTACAACTATTACTTGTTGGAGGCTCAATATCCCATATTGCGACTGTGAATAAATATATTTAATAAATGTGTGTAAGGAAAAGAGAAAACAGACTTTGGTAATGTGTAAGGGAATTAGATGTACGCCCTAACCTCCTCCTCCTTGTCTCTGAAAATCATCTCCTCCTCCACTTCCGAAAACCATCTTCTCTCCCTCCCCCCGCGCCTCATCACTCAATCACCTCCTCTCTCTGTCCCACTGTCCAACAGTTTCTCTCCCCTTTTCCATGTCCATCTTATCCTCTGCCCCTCTCCATCTTCTCCTGCCCTCACTCTGTTTCCATCTGCTCCTTTCCGCTTTCTACCTTCATTTCCTTCCACCCCTCTGTCCATCTCCTATTCCTCCCCTCTCTCCGACCCTGAACCTTACTGAATGTTGTTGACAACTCAGATTTTGTAGTAGTATCCTAATCACAAGCTGATCAGCCACAAATACAATTTTACAGTTTGTTAACAACGTTTCGCTGTTATCTTAAATCTCCGAAAGTACTTCACTGATTAGTTAGAGATTTTGACGAAACTTTGCATTCGAATATGTGCGTATTGCATATAGCCTTCTTCAATATATGTAATATATAAACAGATATGTGACGTAAAAAGGAGAAATGTTAATACCACAAATCCCGAAACATTATTGACCGATTTACTTCTACACAATACTCACGGATTAACATACGGACGGACAAGGACGTTACTGTAATACGAGTAAATATATATACACGTTTGCGCTGCACATTTTTAATACATACACGCACTTTCTCTCTCTCTCTCTCTCTCTCTCTCTCTCTCTCTCTCTCTCTCTCACACACACACACACACACACACACACACACACACACACACACACGGTTGTAATGGCTATAAGTGCAGATATTCGTACTGGTGATTGACAACGGTGACTGAACAACATTACATCAGGACTTACGTCATTTTGAACCTAATAATTATGGAAATTACACGTCGTATGTTTTTAATATGATTAGAAACTCCAAACACATGTGGCAAGAGCAAGCAATTAAGGCTTAATTTCCCCCATGTAGCTGGTCAGACGTTGAAGTACGGACACATGGACGCAAAACTGTTATTCTATAACGACACGTGCAGCACGAAGATACAGACAAAATCAAATCGTTAAGTCTGCGACGTGTGTGGTAAGACAGTTCTACACAGAGAAAAAGGAATCACACTGATGTGTGTATATGTTACGGTATCACGTATAAATGTGTCTGCAGTAATACCTGTTATATATATGCCCACACGTCTGTTACAGTACAATAATGTCAAGGATTTGAATTAAATCGGTAGTTTTTGAGATTTCTATAACAATTTCGCACATTTATGTATTATATTAGCCTTTATATTATATACAGTAAAATATATAGCATAAGACCATCTGTATAATAATCCCGGAGTACATTGTTAAAGTTTCAAGTAAATAAGTCAAGAACATTCGAGAATTTCAGTAATAAGCCTTCCTCTTCAAATATTAAATATTTATTTCTATACATTAAAAAGCAAAAATTGGCATGTAACGAAACACACACATTCGAACGTAACATTGTTTCGAAATTTTGGCGCAATCAGTGCAGTCGAATTAAATCGGGTGATGCTGAGGGAATTAGATTAGGAAATGAGACACTTAAAGTAGTAAATGCGTTTTGCTATTTGGGGAGCAAAATAATTGATAACTGTCGAAGTTTAGAGGATATAAAATGTAGACTAGCAACGGCAAGAAAAGTGTTTCTGAAGAAGAGAAATTTGTTAACATCGAGCATAGATTTAAGTGTCAGGAAGTCGTTGCTGAAAGTATTTGTACGGAGTGTAGGCATGTATGGAAGTGAAACTTGGACGATAAATAGTTTGGACAAGAAGAGAATAGAAGCTTTCGAAATGTGGTGCTACAGAAGAATGCTGAAGATTAGATGGGTAGATCTAATGACGAGGTATTGAATAGACTTGGGGAGAAGAGATATTGTAAGTAGGCTGTTTAGCGCTCTGTACGAAAATCACTGGCTGTGCTGTGTGCCGTCCGTGGCTGGTTGGCACTGTTGGAATATTCGCTATTGTAGTGTTGGGCAGTTGGATGTGAACAGCGCGTAGCGTTGCGCAGTTACGTGGAGGTGAGCCGCCAGCAGTGGTGGATGTGGGGAGAGAGATGGCAGAGTTTCGAGAGCGGATGATCTGGACGTGTGTCCATCAGAATATATATATATATATATATATATATATATATATATATATATATATAGGGTGTTACAAAAAGGTACGGCCAAACTTTCAGGAAACATTCCTCACATAAAAAGAAATAAAATATGTTATGTGGACAAGTGTCCGGAAACGCTTACTTTCCATGATAGAACTCATTTTATTACTTCTCTTCAAATCACATTAATCATGGAATGGAAACACGCACAGCAACAGAACGTACCAGCGTGACTTCAAACACCTTGTTACAGGAAATGTTCAAAATGTCCTCTGTGGCATGGAATCCCTGATGCACTGATGCAGCCCTGGAGAACGGCGTATTGTAACACAGCCGTCCACAATACGAGCACGAAGAGTCTCTACATTTAGTACCGGGGTTACGTAGACAAGAGCTTTCGAATGCCCCAATAAATGAAAGTCAAGAGGGTTGAGGTCAGGAGAGCGTGGAGGCCATGGAATTGGTCCACCTCTACCAATCCATCGGTCACAGAATCTGTCGTTGAGAAGCGTATGAACACTTCGATTGCAATGTGCAGGAGCTCCATCGCGCATGAACCACATGTTGTGTCGTACTTGTAAAGGCACATGTTTTAGCAGCACAGGTAGAGTATTCCGTATGAAATCATGATAACGTGCTCCATTGAGCGTAGGTGGAAGAACATGGGGCCCAATCAAGACATCACCAGCAATGCCTGCCCAAACGTTCACAGAAAATCTGTGTTGGTGACGTGATTGCACAATTGCATGCGTATTCTCGTCGGCGCACACATGTTGATTGTGAAAATTTACAATTTGATCACGTTGGAATGAATCCTCATCCGTAAAGAGAACATTTGTACTGAAATGAGGATTCACACATTGTTGGATGAACCATTCGCAGAAGTGTACCCGTGGAGGCCAATCAGCAGCTGATAGTGCCTGCACACGCTGTACATGGTACGGAAACAACTGGTTCTCCCGTAGCACTCTCCATACAGTGACGTGGTCAACGTTACCTTGTACAGCAGCAACTTCTCTAACGCTGACATTAGGGTTATCGTCAACTGCACAAAGAATTGCCTCGTCCATTGCAGGTGTCCTCGTCGTTCTAGGTCTTCCCCAGTCGCGAGTCATACGCTGGAATGTTCCGTGCTCCCTAAGACGCCGATCAATAGCTTCGAACGTCTTCCTGTCGGGACACCTTCGTTCTGGAAATATGTCTCGATACAAACGTACCGCGCCACGGCTATTATAACGTGCTAAATCATACATCAAATGGGCATCTGCCAACTCCGCATTTGTAAACATTGCACTGACTGCAAAACCACGTTCGTGATGAACACTAACCTGATGATGCTCCGTACTTATGTGCTTGATGCTACTACTGTAGAGCAATGAGTGGCATGTCAACACAAGTACCGATGTGAACATTACCTTCCTTCAACTGGACCAACTGGCGATGAATCGAGGAAGTACAGTACATACTGACGAAACTAAAATGAACTCTAACATGGAAATTAAACGTTTCCGGACACATGTCCACATAACATCTTTTCTTTATTTGTGTCTGTGGCAAATGTTTCCTGATAGTTTGGCCGTACCTTTTTGTAACACCCTGTATATATAATGACTTTTGAACACTATTAAGGTAAATACATTTTTTGTTCTCTATCAAAATCTTTCATTTGCTAAGTATGCCTATCAGTAGTAAGTGCCTTCAGTAGTTAGAATCTTTTATTTACCTGGCAGTATTGGCGCTCGCTGTATCGCAGTAGTTCGAGAAACGAAAATTTTTGTGGGGTAAGTGAATCATGACAGGTATAGGTTAGTGTTGGTCAGGGCCATTCTTTTGCAGGGATTATTGAAAGTCAGATTGCGTTGCGCTAAAAATATTGTGTGTCAGTTTAATGATGATCAGAATAAGTAAAGAGAACAAAGGCTGAGTACATTCAAATTTGCTCAGCTGTTCGAAAATCAAATAACGTAACAGGTTTACCAGCACAGTAATTCACAATTTTTTCTAAGGGGACGTTTGAATATTTGTGGCACAACTTGACTAGAAGAAGGGATCGCTTGGTAGGACATATTCTGAGGCATCAAGGGATCACCAATTTAGTAATGGAGGGCAGCATGGAGGATAAAAATCGTAGAGGGCGACCAAGAGATGAATACACTAAACAGATTCAGAAGCATGTAGGTTGCAGTAGGTACTGTTAGATGAAGAAGCTTGCACAGGATAGAGTAGCATGGAGAGCTGCATCAAACCAACCCTTTACAGAAGACCACAACAACAATTATATATGGCGCTCCTGTAGGTATATAGAAACACGCGAGTATTCAAATGCAACGTTGTGTCAAAATTTGAAAGCAATTGGTGAAGAAGCTTCGCAGGTTTAAGAATGTGAACAAACGAACATTTACATTTTTCTTTATATGGATGTTAACATTATAATTTCCTTCTTCAGTCCCAAACAGGCTAATATCTAAAAGTGTACTCATACCAGATAATTTTCTGCTAATCTCAGTGTTTTGTATAATACTTTCTCCCTTTCTTTTTTCCTGAGTTATTTATATCGGTATCAAATTGAAATTTGCGTAAGGTAATAAGGTTTACGGTCTCTTAGTTACGTACACAATTTAGACTTCTATGTCAGTGCACTCATAAGATATGGTCATCATCAAAACCTATAGGTGAAACTAAGTCGCCACGTGGTCGAGTATCGGTCGGACTACAACAGTCTTGGTTTTAACTCATCATTTAATTTCATCTCTCAACGATGTGCGAAGTCACCAGGAACTAGACATGGTTCGGATTCCACTTTAAAATGTACCGGTAGTTGGATAACTGGGGAAAATGTTGCCGACGCTGCCTCCATTGGCCGCTGGTCGTTAAATAACAGTAAAATGTCATTATTATTATTATTACTATTATAATTATTGTATGTATTATTATCTATATATAATGATGTTTGTACTGAAACCTCAGACCAGGAGTCCTACTAGGCTGGTTTTCCAAATATATCAGTTAAGGAATAGAAGAATGGAGCTGTAAATATTCCAGGAAGACCACATATAAATGACACCACCAGAGGGCCTGACACGGCAAGCATTACATTTTAACTTGAATAGAAGGTGGGATAATGGACGGACAATGAAGAAATGGATACAACAGTTTCTTTAAAATATCTTTGTTGTTGGAACGGCCCAGTCCTTCAAGCAGAAGAACTGCAAGAAAATAAAAGTGAAAAATCATTTTAGTTGATTTGTACTTTCATTTACTGTAATTAAATTTGTTGAGAATAAGGGGTGGAAAAGGGTGAAACGAAAGAACTGAATGTATTAGGGAATGGTTTCTTTACTGTACGTTCAAATTATATCAGTAAACACAATCCAATTAGGCTCTTTAGTTATTCAATTGCGACTGGTTTCAGCGACATTTCACCATAATGAAATGACGGTATTGTCGAAATTTCTGTCTATCGTTGCGAAGACAAATTTGGAACACATATTTCAGCTGACATAACTTCAGGTAACTCGTATGACTTCAGAGACATGTTCTTCAGTGTACGCTGTCTCCGCCACTCAGGTTTCAGGCTTGTAAGACTGGCCTAGTAGTCTGTGGTTTTCTCGGTAAATATCAACGAGCTGAGTAGATACAAATTTGTAATTTTCATTCTCCTTAACACTGATTTATGAGCGGTGTTGACCTACTGATAACGGACGTCTGTTTAGCTTATGATGTTATCATATTTTGATTGCTTATATCACACATTCACGAATAGAACACAACACTCGAAATATTTACTTTACCGCTACATTATCTCTGGGATTGTAGTATCTATTGAATATCTCATCTGTTTCGATGTCCGAGGTCTAAGTGAGACTGGAATTGACAGTTACGTTTTGAGTTCATGAAGCTGATGAGTGTGATGACTGGAGAATAACTTCAAAGCTTGTTAATGCGCCTATCTTCCGTAAATTATGTCCGCCAGTGTAGTGGCACCGTAGGTCAAAGTTCACGAGTAAAGTCTGACAATGTAACATTTTTGAATTGTCTGTATTAGAGCCGTGTACTTTTTCTTGGTTACATGTCCCGTGTGTATATCGCGTGTTCGAACTCAGTACACGATGAAAAAATGCTTTGTACTGTAAGTGAAAGTGTAAGTAAAAAGAAGCGTAAAGTGTTATTCTTGTCTTTCTCCCTCTCGAGCTCAGCTGCAGTGTTAGATGCAGTATTTCATTTTCCCTGGTGAATCTTTCTCTTAACTGTCGCCCAGACACTGTCTCCACGTTGGGGCAGACGGAATCTCTCCCCTGACTAACATCTACAATTCTAATGCGGCTCTGCTAATCCGTGGACGGTTGCTCGGCAATGAATTTATAATTCTCACTTTAAATTATCATTCGTCTGTTATCCTAGAGGGACGTCTGCTGCAGTTTTGCATAAAACTGTTGGGACTGAAGAAGATGGACTCAGAGGAAATGTAGCTTCCGAGACCTCCTCCGTCTCTCATGATATTGTGGTACTGACTCAAGGTTTCACATATGAAACGTACTGAACTCTGAAATATACTTTGTTTGACAATTGAAAAACTGTGAAATGTTCCTGATGAAACATACATGGCTGCGGTGAGTCTGCGGTTACATCTACATCCACTTCTACATAGAATTCCGCAAGCGTGGCCGAGAATACCCTGTAACACTACTGGATGTTTCCTTTCGTGTTACACTGGCAATTAGAGCAAGGGAATATCGACTATCTATATGTCTCAGTATGAGCTTTAAGTTGTTGTATCTTATCTTCGTGGTCCTTGCGCCTAATTTATGTTGGCGGCAGTAGAATCATTTGGCTGTTATTTTCTCAATAACGTTTTTCGAAAGAAAAGTCGCCTTCCCTCCAGGGTTTCCCATTTGAGTTCCCGAAGCATGTCTGTAACACTTGCGTGTTGTTCGAACATACCGATAACAAATCTGTCAGCCCCTGAACTGCTTCGATGCTTCCCTACAACCCGACCTGGTATGGATACCAGACGCTCTAGCGGTACTCAAGAATAGGTCGCACCATCGCCCCATGTGTGGTCTTTTTTAAGAGGGCAACCACACTTTCCTGAAATTCTCCCAATAAACCCAAGTCGACCTTTCGCCTTACCTGTCACAGTTCTCACATGCTCGCGCATTTCATATCGTTTGGCCACATGTTTAAACGACTTGACTGTGTAAAGCAGGACATTAGAAATACTGTATCCGAACATTACAGGTTTGATCTTCCTACTCATCCGCATTAATTTACATTTTTCCACATTTAGTGGTAGCTGACATTCGTTATCGAAGCCGTCTTACATCTTCCTACAGCCACTCAACTCCGACAACTTATCATACATCACGGCATCATCAGCAAACAACAGATTTCTAAAATTCCTTTTTCCGAACTTACAAAAAAAAGTTGAGTAATATAATAATTTCTTAGTTCTTGGTTTTCGTTCCATTCCTACAGTAGAGGCTAGCATATGCACACAGTTTAAACCGTTTTATTGTATGCGGGTTACATTGGTGTTTTAATTAAGCACTAATTTCTTCCGATTTTACGAAGGGCCAGTTCCTGGACTTTTTATTTCTTCAGGTCATCAACTTTGGACTGGTTTAATACAGCCAATTTTTCCTACTTCGCTTTTCGTTTCAAAGTAAAACTATAACCAGCATCGGCCGCCTGCTTAGCTGGGTGGTACTGTGCAAGCGGTCACGGGTTCGATTCCCGAACGGGTTGGAGATTTTCTCCATCATTCGTGAACTGGGTGTTGTGTTGTCCTCATCACTTTTTCATCCTCATACCGGCACGAAAATCACCCAATGTGACGTCGGCTGAAATAAGACTAGCCGTTGGCGGCCGAACTTCCTCGAATGGGGCCTCCCGGCCAACAATGCCATCCTCTCATTTCATTTTCATATCCATCATATCCAGCATCCTCTAAAAAAGTTTTCATGCGTTTCATTTCTATACATACACATTCAGCAACGTCTTTCTAATCCCTGTGCCAATATCTGATACCAGTACAACTTCATCTGCGTGAATTCACCTCTGATATCCTTTACCGTCACAAACTTTGACTAAATTACAAGAGAATGGAAACATAACTTTCCAAACGATCATTAGATAACAATTTTTTCTAGTTACGAGAACTCTGATAGAGCAAGTCATTCCCTCTACCAAGGAAGGTCGTCGGGCAGAAGTTAATTATAATAGACATCAAACACTGGTATCTTTTGTAGATATGTTGATGTCGGGATCATTTTGCAGAACGATTAATCCCCTCTACTGGAATCAACATTAATTCCTCAAACAAAGTGAAGAACAGTAGCCCTGTTCTTCCAAGAGACAATAGGGACGTAGACAGTGATGCCTGTGTTGACATCGTGCTCCATGACTTCCAGAAAGCATTTGGAGCTGTTCCCCACTATTTCCTAGTAAACGCAATGTAATTTTATGGAGAACATGAAACGAAATCGTCAGATGTGAAACTAATTAAGGGATATAACACATGGCATTGTTATAGTCCCATTACTGTTTACAGTGTACAGTGCAGGCAATCTATTCGACAGTTACGTAGTGTTGTACCAAATACTACGCTTAGATGAAAAACAGTATTTCCACCTTCGTTAATTGGGTTTGGATTGCAATATTTTAGTAAATCAAACGCAGAAATAGTCCTTAGAATGTGATGTTTGATTACCAATATTCACTTTTCCACGTAATCACGAGCCAGTTGGATACAATTCTGCCAATGATGAACAAGTTTTCTGAATTCGTCACGGAAGAAGTCGCAACCACAGTCTCACAGTTCGGTCAACGTCTTCGTCGGAAGCATAATTATGTACCCGCAGATTGTCTTTCATTAGCGGGAACAGGTGGAAGCCAGACGGTGTGAAATCTGGACTGTATGGTTGATGCCCTACCGTGGTGGGATTCAGTCTCTGAAGTTCTACTGTGGTGGCACGTAAAGTGTGTGGTTTGGCATTGTCATGCTGCAGGAACACATTTCCGTTTCCTTTTTCGCTCTTTGATAGCTGTCATTTCAGAGTTTGTAGCTTTGTGATGTAACGCCATGAATTTATTGTTGTACCACGATCGAGGAAATCAACATGGATAACACCATCTGCGTCCCAGAACACTGAGGACATGATTTTTGCAGCTGAGGACTACGTCCTGAATTTCTTTTTCTGAGGCGAGTCTTTGTGTCGATATTCCATAGACTGACGTTTTGTCTCCGTGTCGTAATGGTGTACCCACGTTTCGTCTCCTATCACAGTTGAATGGAGCAAGGCGTCACCTTCATTCTCGTAACGCGAGAGGAGTTCCTGGCAAATTTCATGTCTGTGTCCTTTCATTTTTGGAGTCAGCATCCGGGGTACCCAACGTGCACATATCTTCCGATAGCCAAGCAAAGCAATAATGCGACCCACAAGTTCTTGTGAAATGCCGATTATGCTTGCAATTTTTCTCTGAGTGATACGACGATCGCCCTGAATCAATCAGCCAACATTTCGCGCGAGAAACTCGGTGGTTGCTGTCACAGGATGTCAAACTCTTTGTCACGCAGGTCAGATGTTCCCGCCTCAATATCTTTGAACTTACTCGCCCAGCTACGCACGGTACTCACATTAACACAATCACCATAAACTGCTTTCATTCTCTGATGAATCTCCTTTGGGGTGATACCTTCTGCTGAGAAGAAATCAATGAGTACACGTTGCTTAAATCGCATTGACCAACCGTCTGCGCAGATTTCCATACTTTACGTTGCAACAACACAACCATTCAATGGTGAGGCTTCCCGCCAACTGGAACTGTAGAGAAGAGGCTACGGAACAAGCTAGTACGTGTCGCATACCAGTGCTGCCAACTGTTGAAGAGTTACGAAGGTGGAGGCATTACTTTTCAGTCAACGCTCATATCACAGTAGGAGTAGGCAGTATCGAAAGGTGTTGTACGAAACAGCAGCCTTACACAAGTACTCAGCAGGACCGGGAAACTACAACACAGACAACGGTGGCAAATAATGAAGCGAGAGTGGTGTTATGGTAATAGTGGGGAGTATGTGTAAAGGTTGTAACCTCCCCACCAAAATTTTAAAATGATATTATTTTAATAGTAATGGGACCAGAGCGTAACCTCTCTAGCAATTAAATTTAATGACAATAAAAAAATGAGAATCGCAATCTGACCCAAGTATAAGTTCCTCACAAAAAAATGAAAGTCAATTCAGTGATAAGAAAATCTCAGTGATAATGATAACTCAATTAAACCGAAATAGCGGTCTTTGGCCCTGTGCAAAACTCATAATTAAATTCTTACCTCAGTATAACTGCATGTCAAATTTCTGGTCTTATTGTTGCCCACGGCTTGGATGAACTGCATTGCAAATAATATTTTTTTTTTTAATTTAACTGAAACTTTTCTTTAAGGGAAATGGAAGGAAATCGTTGGTTCAATTAAATGATTTTTTTTTGTTAAAAATTGCTTTGAAATCAAAATTATTATTGGGGCACTTGTTCAAAATTAATTACAATAAATAAACTTTACGTTATCTGATGGTTACCTACATTAACAATATACCTCATTCAGCATCTTGACCAGAATGCCATGTCGACGCTCGCCGACTGCGTCCCGCTCGCGACCGTGACAGGACTAGACCACTACTGCCGACAGACTACATCACACAACTGCACTGGGCTGCTACTACTGACCGACTGCTCTGCATGACGACTACTATCGTACTCCTCGCAACACTCGCGCGGTCAAGCGCAGACTACCCACGATAAAAGGCTCTCTGGTCAAAGATTTTATCATGCCTCGCCATCGCCGCCTCACAACATACGTGTTTCAAGGTGCACCATGCGCCGTAACGTCAACCTGCTTAGAAGTGTCACTACGGAATTAACGCTGTTTCATCTTTTTCTAGCTTCTATACAAAATTCTTAATCGTACATTGTTTGTTCTAGTAAGCCTGAAGAACGAACTAAGACAGTTTTAGAAACAGTAGTTAACTGTGGTGGCGTGCATTCATCACAAACGTTTTTGCCTGATGATGCAGTTGTGTGGTATTCATGTTGATTTTATATCCCCGTGCAAGTAGTTGGCGTAGTTAGATAAGAGGTCAGTAGGTGTAGCTATGAGGACTCGACCCACACCTATATCAACTAATCCATCGATAACTGGTCATTAAAAATAAACATTCTTGTAAAGAATGCATACATACACATAACTGCAGGAGTAATTCGCCCTATTCCCAAGTCCAGACCACAACAGCAGTCCAACAATGGCTGAAAAAGGTTTACTGCTGTTCTAACAGACCCGTCAAAGGCAGAATTGCATCTGAAAGTGACAATGAACAGAAAACGCCATGTAGACGAAACGGGCTCCATGGCTAAGATTTACAAGTCGAAGAAGCAAAAGCTTGGTATTGAACGTCAATCTAAATTTTCTTTACGGATTCTGACGACAGCGTGTCAGATGTTAGATATGTCGAAACTAAAGACAGGTTGACTTTTTTTAATTATAGTTCAGTGGCAGAAGAACCTCCCAACGGCCACCGGCCAAAGGGATTATTAGGGTTCTCACTCAACATTCCCTCTAACCCTGGAGAACCACAAAAATATGCCAATAGGTCACATCGAGCAAGACCAACAACAAATTCCCCACAATCTCATTGCTCACCGGTACCCTGAAAAGACTGTTGTAACACATGGCAAAGAGATTTCTGTGTCCACCATCGTCAGAAAAAGGAACAACTTGAGATAGCAGATGAGGGCGATTCTGTTTTGTAGTGGTATTACGGATCAGCGAGGAAACAAAAAAAAGGCTCTAAAATGCAAATTTTAAGAGCTTTGAGCACTTGTTCGTCTCTGATAGTGTGAAGCACATCTCGTCAACTGAAAGATCTCTGTTTTCTACTTTTGAGACGGTACAGCATGGAAGGAAACAGAAAACAAATGTCCAGTACACCTCTCAAAACCTAGAAAGCAAAGGGCAAAAGAGCATTCAGTAGAAGAGATTTGTCTCACAGTGGCGGGAAGAAACACAGTTTTTAAGTCATGCATTTTATAACCAGTGTTTACTAGATATTTCTTCTGGTTAAGATTAACAAAATTACCTCTGAATATTTGTGCAGTTGTGGTTCCATCTGTAAAATCGTTTTTAATTTTTGAGTTTGCGCTGAAATACACTGTTCAAATGAAGTAGGGGAACACGTGTATCAATGAGTGACACGTTACATCTAGTTTGATACCATCGGTACGCAACAATCATAATATTTGACCATCTGTTGGCTGTGTTATGCATTACAGTTCCAGGTCACCCCTCAGAAGAAAGTCGGTATCGGTGTCCCAATGTTTTCTAGTGACGTACGCAGATGACTGGTGTCAGCTGTGTACGTTGTAGTCAGCCATGCACGAGCAATGCGACATCTTAATGCAGAGCAAGTTGCAAGGCGATCTGTTTGATACAAAAAGGATTGATTTCTGGTTGTGTTTTCGCAAATCATCCACGCTACAGGGAATCAGGTCAGTACACATGCGAGCTGGATGAGATCGCCGACGTGAAGACCGATATCTGGCCATCTCTGCGTTGATGCGCCGTACTGCTACCGCCAACTGCAAGACGATCTTATAAAGAGCCCTGGAGATTCTGTGTCAGATCAGATTGTGATAAACAGGACACAAGAAAGAATCTTACTGTTGAAACATCCTGTTCGATTACTCCGCTTTACACGTCACCTTGAAGGTCACCTACAGTTCTGCCGTTCCCATGTCATCTGGCAAATTCGTCACTGGCGAAAAGTGTTATTCACAGACGATACTAGATATCCCCTGACGTGGTACCCATGTTCGTGTGTGGAGTCCCGTCATGAGCGGTGCCTGCCAAATATTGTCCATGAAATCAACAGATTTGCCCGAAGTTCTATGGGGAGGTTTCGGTGTTGATGTGATGTTGTCCAAGGTAGCCTTTCCGCCACGCTGCTTATCGAAGAGATCCTGTTGGACCATGACGTGGCTGATGCATACAGTATTGAATCTTAATTCCTTCTAATGCCATTACCCATATGGCGGGCCTTAGCAGGGATGTCTTCCGAGTCCTAGACATTAAAGAAACGGAAGAGCATACTGTGAATCCCGACCTAAATCCCATCGTCAAAATGTAGGACATGCTTCACAGACTTGTTAATTGTCGACCTGTTCCACGACAGACCCTCCTAGAACTCTAACGGAGAATGGAAGCGGATTTGAAAGGTTTTGATATTTTAATATGTATCACAGTAAATGGAATATCCACTACTGGCCATTAAAATTGCTACACCACGAAGATGACGTGCTACAGACGCGAAATTTAACCGACAGGGAGACGATGCTGTGATATGCAAATGATTATCTTTTCAGGGCATTCACAGAAGGTAGCCGCCGGTGGAGACACCTACAACGTGCTGACATGAGGAAAGTTTCCAACCGATTTCTCATACACAAACAGCAGTTGACCGGCGTTGCCTGGTGAAACGTTGTTGTGATGCCTCGTGTAAGGAGGAGAAATGTGTACCATCACGTTTCCGACTTTGGTAAAGATCGGATTGTAGCCCATCGCGATTGCGGTTTACCGTATCGCGACATTGCTGCTTGCGTCGGTCGAGATCCAATTACTGTTTGCAGAATATGGGGTCGGTGGGTTCAGGTGGGTAATACGGAACGCCGTGCTGGATCCCAACGGCCTCGTATCACTAGCAGCCAAGATGACAGGCATCTTATCCGCAGGGCTGTAGCGGATCGTGCAGCCACGTCTCGATCCCTGAGTCAACAGACGGGGACGTTTGCAAGACAACAACCATCTGCACGAACAGTTCGACGACGTTTGCAACAGCATGGATTATCAGCTCGGAGACCATGGCTGCGGTTACCCTTGACGCTGCATCGCAGACAGGAGTGCCTGCGATGGTGTACTCAAGGACGAACCTGGGTGAACGAACATGTTTTAAGATGAATCCTGGTTCTGTTTACAGCATCATGATGGTCGCATCTGTCTTTGGCGACATCGAGGTGAACGCACATTGGAAGCGTGTATTCGTCATCACCATACTGGCATATCACCCGGCGTGATGGTATGGGGTGCCATTGGTTACACATATCGGTCGCCTCTTGTTCGCATTGACGCCACTTTGAACAGTGGACGCTATATTTCAGATGTGTTACTACCCGTGGCTCCACCCTTCATTCGATCCCTGCGAAACCCTACATTTCAGAAGGATAATCCACCACAGCATGTTGCAGGTCTTTCTTGTACGGGCCTTTTTGGATATAGAAAATGTTCGAATACATTCTCCACATCTCTCACCAATTGAAAACGTCTGGTCAATGACGGCCGAGCAACGCCATCACAATACGCCAGTCACTACTCTTGATGAACTGTGGTATCATTTTGAAACTGCATGGGCAGCTGTACCTGTACACGTCATCCAAGCTATGTTTGACTCATTGTGCAGGCGTATCAAGGCCGTTATTACCGCCAGAGGTGGTTGTTTTCGGTACTGATTTCTCAGGAGCTATGCACCCAAATTGCGTGAAAATGAAATCACATGTCAGTTCTAGTATAATATAACTGTCCAATGTATACCCGTTTATCGTCTGCATTTCTTCTTGGTGTAGTAATCTTAATGGCGACTTAGTGTAAATTCAATGTATTGTGAAGGAGTCGACGATACGTGTGAAGTAGTGGGAGTCTCAGATACGTCCTTCCTGTGCGAGCGCGAAGAAGCCATCGAGGCTCCATCAGCGGAAGCAGTAGTCAGTCACTCCGCGTCCAGACGAAGCGGCACGGCGGAGGCGGGGGCGGCGGGGAAGGCAGATGCATTCCGGCTGTGTTGTGTTTCGCCTGGCGGCCCGCCGGCGTGTTTTGGTAAGCCCCCACTGCCTCCGCCACCGCCGCCGCCCGTATTGATCTCGTCTTGCACTCTGTGTGGGGCGGACGCTGTCTGCCAGCATCCCGCCGGCCTGTGTGTGTTGTGTGAGTCGCCGCCCCCGCACTAAACACCGCCCCCGGCTGCACAGCTCTGCAAACAGCGGCCCTCGGCCCGCGCCGGTCGCCGACCCTCAACCGACGCAGAGTTTCCTTTCGGTGGCGGTGCTCTGTGTCTCCCTGTACTTAGGAGGCGTGGGTCGCTCCAGAGTTCAACGCTCTCCGTCTCATCTCTCGCGGCTCGTAGGATAGTCGTCCATGCGCACTCGAGTGATACCAGTGACATAGATACCGGCTCGATATACACGGTTTTCCAATGGTTTGAGGTTGAGAATGTTGTATCCTGCGTGGGATCTAAAGTTAGAAAACAGAGAATGGGAGACAAGCAAAGGTAAAAATCGTTCACTGGACTCAGTAAACACAAGCGCGGTGAGATCCAAAGACAGTAGTGTCCTAGTCGGAAGGTGACTCCGTAATGCCCCGTAGAAACTGGAAGAGAGGCCTACTTGCCAGCGTTTATCATAAGACTGAAGGGTTTAATAGCACCACCACCTAAGTAGAAGGCAGCCGTATACTCGACGTGACGGCACGCAGAGTGAACCTGGGTTAGAGAACTGCTGTGCTGACTGGATCGAGAAGTATGCGCTGCCATTTTACAGAATCTATTCGAAAGATAAAATTGATTTGTACATTAATGAAAGTATATATATCAGCTTCATGGCGAAATGCCAATCATTTCGTTAATTGTCATAGTTACCCTGATATTTCACATACAAGTAACAAATTTGAAAACGTTGCTGTAAAATATAGAAGACGCTATAAATTTTCGTTTGGTGCATACTAGAACATATGTTGCGGTATATGAAATGTAGCTAATATTTTGAATTTTTCTTCAATACCTGCCTCCATTCTCCGATAAAACGTGCACAGGTATGAACTATTCACATCACACCTCATATCTCGTAAACTGTTCGAGATATCGAAATTACAGTTTGGCAAACGATTCGACGTAATGAAGAGAAAATTTTTCCATGTGGTTAACATACAGAACTTTGTCCGTTGCAGTATAGTGGAAGGTACAGTTACTGTTTTATTTGTTTCAAATGAGTACTGTATTTTCTTTAGAGTCATCGAAAGCTAGTGAAAAGGCAATTTTCTAATATGAAAAACATGGAATATCTTGCCTTACATTACTGTAAACCGGTTCAGTGAAACTTGTGAAAGGATTTTCTTTCTTCACTTCAGTTATCTTTGACGTCTGGAAAAAAGCAAATAGCATACCACTTTTCCGTTCCTGTTCCTGTACAGTGTGAGTGAGTGGGTCTTCTTAAAACAAATATATCTTAATTCATAAGTAAAATTGATTTTGACGAACAGTTTCCAAGGTTCTGCAAGTCGTCAGTTTCTTCAAAGGAACAGAGTTATGAAAGAAATTTATTGGGTCAGTTCTTGTCTGCAGCAAAAATGCAGAATTGTTCTTCCATAAATAACAAACTTGATGCACGTTTAAGAGCGGTTAACTCTGTTAAGAAAACATGATAGACCATCTGAGACAACTCATTAAGATTAAAACACATTGTAAATACGTATAATTTCCCTTTAACCGTCAAAACACGACTAAGGTGAAGACATTCACCATTTCGCTTGGAATGGGAACAGGGACAAAACGATAGTACACTACTTACTATAAATTATTTTCATATTTCTCAGATAAAGAACAATAAGAGAAGTCTTCGGTAAGTTTCAGTCACATCTGTTCACTATTAAAAGCATCATGGGTTACACGGTTCCTCAAAACTTGGACAGAACTGTCAATATGTTTTTGCCAAAAATGTTACTATTCTCATCTGAAGAGACGTCATGGATTTTAATGGCCACATTTCTTTTGTTCGTTGATCTAACTTTGCTTCTTTTGCCAAAACACAGGATAATTTCCAAAAAGTCACCTTGCAGTAGCTATGGCGACGGAATTTTAATACGGTGGGTCTTAGTAAGCAATTGGTGACCAGAGAGTTCAGTAGCTTAAGTAAAATCTTATTCTTTCGGTTTACAGTAACGAACGAGAAGGAATTTTATGTTTTTCATATTAGCAACTTTTCTTTTCACTACCTATCAAAGACTCTCAAAAATTACGGTACATGCTTGAAAAAACAAAAATAAATAAAAACTGTAGTTTCTGCTATATGGTCATAGATACAGCTCCATATTTTAGCGATGTGGCAAAGTACTGTGCTATCTGCATGCTATAATTTTCCAAAATCTCGTTTCGACATCTCGCATGGTTTACAGATATGAGGGATGTTAAGAATATTTTATTCCCGCGTATGTGCGATCAGAGAAGTACGTGCTGCATGTAATTAACGTTCTTGATATTGGAAACAGATACTGATCCCTCTCAGATTTAAAAAAAAAGTCAAAATATTAGTTACATTTCATACACAACAATAAGTGATCTAATGTGCATTAAACGCAGATTCATAGTGTGGTGTCACCACCAGACACCACACTTGCTAGGTGGTAGCCTTTAAATCGGCCGCGGTCCGCTAGTATACGTCGAACCCGCGTGTCGCCACTGTCAGTGATTGCAGACTGAGCGCCGCCACACGGCAGGTCTAGAGAGACGTTCTAGCACTCGCCCCAGTTGTACAGCAGACTTTGCCAGAGATGGATCAATGACAAATACGCTCTCATTTGCCGAGACGATAGTTAGCATAGCCTTCAGCTACGTCATTTGCTACGACCTAGCAAGGCGCCATTACCAGTTTATATTGAGATTGTAATTAATGTACCAACAAGAGCGATGTACACCAATTATGGATTAAAGTTAAGTATTCCAGCAGCAACGTACCTTATTGGCTACATTAATTACATTGTCCTGTTCCAGATCTCACGCCAGTTTGCGTGAGCTTAAACGCGTGCATTTCGGCCTCCTCTAGCAACACGGTGTTGGCTTTTCTGCCAACACATCACATAGCATCCCCGATTTTTCATTGTAACGTTTCCGAATTTGTCACTTGTATGTGAAATATCATAGTAACTACGACCATTAACGAAATGACCACTTCACCATGAAGCTAACTTATGTAGCTACAAGTAACGTAGAATTCTATTTCTTTACCCAATAGGCCCTAAAAATCGTTTGAGAACGACTGAAAGGGGTATGTTTCGACTCAGTGCAGCGCCTAGTCAATCCTGTTTCCCTCTGCATGACATCACAACGAGCGCGCAGAGGCCTTATCTTTGGGTGATGGTACGTACTGCCGTATGCACTTGAAAAGTGGTGCTGTCTGTGACAGCCTAAGTGGACGTGTCTTTGAGGCGACCGTTGCTTGTCGTCCGCTGCTTGCTGTGTGCCGTCCACTGGCCACAGTACTATAAATTTGTGGTGCCACCTCTGAATTAGGAAATTATATGGCTAACTACGAGTTTTCATGAAAAATACCATAGAAAAGTAATTTTGGGTGTAGGACGTCGGGCTCGTAAATTAATATTTATATGGACACAAATACAAACGATAACAACAATTTAGATTCGCAGTTATAATAGATTTTTATATGTCTAAGAGCATTAAATTCTTGATTCTCTATTTGTGGAGCACGATTACCAGTTCGAGATTCGTTCCGCACACTTTCCGGCTTTTCTGAAGTTGCTTCATATTCAGCAACTTACAGATTTACTTTCTTTTCCACTCTGTTCAGTAATACTTTCAGGAACATTCCTTCGTAGTTTCCAGACTCCGACTAAACTCCTTTTTAACGTACTACCGATATCCACCGTTACGCAAACCGTGCTTTTTCTCAAATTTCACTTGTAATATGATTGTCTCAGTTGTAGTTTTCTCGTTAACATATGTGCAGAGCTGCACAATTACCTCAACTTCCCCAAGAGCCTAATTGCTCTTCTAGAAATGTTCCTGTGTTCTTGTATTGTTGCTAGTACTGAGTCGGGATTGTTTTTTTTTTCGATTGTTATGGAATGTCGAATTTGATGATTCATAGTTGAGTAGTTCTTCGGACTGCTTGGCCAAGAACTGAACGTTTTTCATCATCATATACTACCTTTCCGGCTGCTTTCTTAAAACGGATGCTTGATTTACTAAAGATGGTTAAGTTAGTCTTTAATATTCCATAGAACCCTCCGGCCATGCTTTTTTTCGGAAATCATTTTGTATTTAAGTTTGACATTTCTTCCAGTATTTATCTCGCTTAGTGAAAAAATTTAAAAAAGTGTGCCGAATTCAGTATTAAAAATTTGTTCTAAGAAAAATAAACATAATCCATTGCATTTTTAGATTGATATTATTAACATACTGTCTTTGTTTCTTTTCCAGGTGAGTTGCCTGTACCCTGTTTTTCAGCGTTTTGTAAGTATAAGAAATCACAAAATTATGGATGATTAATGCCGTTAATATATTTTCGGTACAAACATTCTTGCCACTCCAGGCAAAAAGTATCAGGAACTGGTACAACAGCATGTCTCAGTGCTCTCGCAGTAATGGGATTTCAAATTTGATCCCTGATCTTACCTTTTCTCCTCGTTCGGCAATACACACAAATTTACTAGTTAAAATTTGAAAGTACAAACACGCACGTTTTCTTTCGCAGCATATGTACCTAAGTATAAACACGCACGTGCTCTTTAGCAGTAAGTGTAGCTTATTTATATTATAAACTGTTTTTTCAATTTCTATTTGTCTTTGACTGTATAGTGAAATGGTTTTAGTCATCCTACGTAAGTTTAATACACTCAGTCGGTAGTTATCCAAGGATCCTTTTTGTGTGTTGAAGTTATCGAGCACATTAGTTGTTTCAGGTACATAGAATTAGTTCGCTTACCGCTTACCTTGATGGATGTAAAAGGAGAAAACGTTTTGATCATACATTGATATTTGTGCTATATTGGGATGGCTGAACCGAAAAACTCAGCTGCTAAACTCAAGCAGCTTCTTAAAAGTCCCGTCAGCGCATGACTTAGTACGTCATGATTATTTGTCTTTTGACGCCCAGGCACTGTTCCTTTTAGTGTTACATCTACAAGTCATTGTACCTTTCTGATGGTGAAATAGCGACTGTAGTGGTAATAAGTCGATTGACAAAGAACAGTTAGTGTACAGTGTTCAAAGTTGGCGGCTTTTGGAACACTGATTGTCGTACCTTCCCCACTGCATAACTGAACAAAATAAAGGACACATCGTATAAAGACAGTTGCAAACATCACGACGTCTGTCGCACTTTTCCCTACGGCCAGAAGTAATGCGCCCGTAACATTCCAACAAACACATATTCGGGAGACGACGTGCAGTTGCTCAAAGGTGGCCGGTTTCCTTTAAGTTAAATATCTTACTGAATTGGAATAAAAGAACTAGAAAATTGTACAAATTTGGATGCTTAGCTTAACCATTATCATAAATCCTGTAAATTATTAGCATTAAATAAGAAATTAATAATAATATATATTACGATATAAATGCCGATTTTAGACGTGAAAAAACTGTGTACATAGGAAAATATTCTTAAAAAATTATTTTCACTTGTTTCTTTTTTCCAGAAAATTTTCTTTTTATTCTGTTTTTTTTTAACTAATTTTAGTTGTGAATTGGACGAATTAAATAGACGCATTGCTTAACTGACACGTTACATAAATTTCTTTGTAAAATAACAATTTCGCGAGCATTAAAGGAATATGAACAAACAGCATATACGTTACAATGTGAAAGATTTGTGGAAATTTTTTGTAAGAGAAGCTGATTTGCGCATTTGGTTTCTTTTACTTAAAATGTAAACGTATAAAAGTAGACGTGAGACGAAAACCAAATCGTTACCTTGTCGTACACTTAAAATAATAATGATAACAATAAAATTAAATTAATAGCAAAGTAATAACGGTCTTTTGAGATTAGAAGAGGATTGAGACTGGGGTATGGTATTTTACCACAGATATTAAGCATAATTACTATGTGAAAAATTTGACAAGGAGTGGAAGGAAGAATTTGGATACAAGGAATTCATAAACGAGTCAAGCGAGGAAGGAAAACCGAGTGACTAGCTATTCATTATCTGGCTTACGATGTTGAGTCTACAATACGCACATATAACACAGAAACTACAGTAAGACAAACAGGTATAGAGAAGGCTGAAAATGTCGTCCTACGCATTCCCTTGGGAAAGTAGAATACATTTCAAGCCAGTAATACGGAAAAATTCATGAAAAAATTTGTTGAGATAAAAAGATGAGTAGAGTATTCTGAAAAACTGGAACCACCTATAATAAATCATGCCTATCAAGTAATGTAAAACTGAGACATTACAACACTGTACAAAACTGTCATGAAGCCAGAAACCAAATACTCATAAGAATCGTTGCTAATGGAACGGAAAGGTGTACTAACACTTCTCAAAAAACTAGAGAGAGGAGTGATCAGAAAACACCTTTTCTACAGGCTGCGGAGCAAACAAGAGACCGAACAAATATCTAACATAGTACACGACGTGACGTAACATGGACTAAGTTTTACGGACATCCCAAGAGAAAGCCGGACACCCGAAAAGACTAAAGATACTGGCGTAAGGTACGCAGATTACAAGACAAACATTCAGGCACGAAGTTCTCTAGTGGAAAATGAGCCAAGATGTCAATCAAGTCAAGGAAGGAACTACTTGATCGGATGAAAGGAAGAAAATGCATAGCGAGAAGAAATGTGACTCCCGTGAAAGTCTCACCTCAAATAGACGCATCGCGTGGTCGTCTAGTAGCCTATACGTTTAAAATAATAATTACAAAAATGTTACAAAATGTAAAGTAGCAACTGCACCCCCACAGAATTACATGAAACAATAATTTTTCTCTGTTGTACTCTCATGTATTGTCTCAAAGCAGTCTACCTTCTTTGTGCCTAAAAATGATTTTCTCAATTTTCATGTTTCACCAGATGTGATTATATTACCGGCTAACGCGCATTCTTCATTTTTATTTGTTAACACTTTTCGAAAATAAATTCTTCGTTGACAGTTCCTGGATGAAATTTGGGGCTCCAAAGACGTATTGATAAATTGTCGGTAAGTTCCTAAACATCAGGGCCCCTGAGTTTGTCGAGAAAAATGTCAAGTGTCTAACAAGGTACGCAGATGCATTGTGTTTAGCGCCAGGAAAAAAGTGTACAATATGGTCCCATAATTTGGTCAACGGTCTTTATAGGTAGGCAGTTCTCGTGGTAATAGTACGCTTCTCACCTATTTCCAAATGTTAATCATTTTCCTGCATGTATATTTGGGTTTTGCAGTGGCTTTAAAACTACTCACCTTGCACAAGAGAGAGAGGGGGTCAGTTTCATTCTACATTTCTAAGCAAGAGTTCGGTATTTGGTGATAACGTTTAGCGATGTAGCTTCACTGGTCACTACCACAGAAAACTCCGGTCTTGGCCTCGCAGGTACCACAACACACAATCATTTATTAAATTATAAAACAGAAGTTCCACAACTACATCGCTTTTATCTTAGTTATCATTCGTTCTTCATACCAGTTTCGGGGTCGTAGACCTGTTTTCAGCAGTTATTCCTACCACCAGCCAAGCCGTAAGCCTGATATCTGACAACACCACTGGTTAGAGTCTGATCATGAAGAAAAGTAATTAATTAAAATAAGAAAACAGTGTAGCTGTGAAAAGACTAGTTCCAAAACAAATACTTCATCTGCTGAGAAATCACCCACAAAGCTGTCTTTGAAAATTAATGGACAAGATAACCTATTCTATATCTCTATTATATTTATAATAATAGTAGAACTGTAAAACTCTCGAATCTGTCTGAGCACAATAATCTCCAAAACCGCTATACGGATTTTCATAGGATTATCTAGGTAGCTTGAGTATAGCTTAGGTCACGGAAAACAGAAAATTGTGTCTATTTGTTTATTTCAACACGTTAATATAGACAACTACAAAACGAATTTATTTGGGGCTTTAAAGGTAATTTTAGCGTGACTTGAGGCAACATACAGGCTTCATTTCTTAGAAATCACATCATGAAAACAGAATATATATTGTAATTTAAGGTTAAGTACGCTTGTCTGTTACCTTTTCACGACCAAGCCATTGAACAGTATTCGATGAGATTTGGTATGTAGATAGCTTGAACGCTCAGGAAGAACATAAACTACCTTAGAAAGTAAGAAAACGGGAGTATCAAGTACAATCTAGAACAAAATTTTGTAGATAAGTAAACGTAAACCATGTTAAAAAAATATGAATATGACATAAGGATATGCAGGAGGCAGGATACCGTTATTATTATAATCAGTAGCGCTACATTCATGCTGACAGGGTCGCCGTGATAAAAGTTAAACAGCAGGCAAGGAATGACTTTATCGATCATATGAAGCGTTTCGAAACTTATCCATCGTCAGGTATCCAGGAGCGATGTAGAGTTTCCGATTGTATGTCAGTAACCTGCCAGTGTGTGTTTCAGTTACAAGTGGAAACTCTGTACCTACGGAGCAATCGCTTCTGGCTATCTGATGATGGATAAATTCCGCAATGTGTCATGTAAGCAATAACGTCATTCCTCGCCCAATGTATGATTCCAGCATTGCGACCCGATCAGCCTGAATGCAGGACTACTGATTATCATGCTAAAAACATCGATACATTTGTTGCATAATGTACACGTTGCTTAACGTATCGTCACATCAACAGCATAATGCACTGAGGTGCACTCCTGCCCACGCCTGTCCACATGCACCATTCCACAGCAACGCTCTATGTGGGTCGTATAATGGTGCACTGGAGAAGTTGGAGGGAGGAGGCGGTCTAGTGCGCTGCAGTCATGGACTGTGCGGCTGGTCCCGGCGGAGGTTCGAGTCCTCCCTCGGGCATATGTGTGTATGTATGTGTGTGTGTGTGTGTGTGTGTGTGTGTGTGTGTGTGAGAGAGAGAGAGAGAGTGTGTGTGTGTGTGTGTGTGTGTGTGTGTGTGTGTGTGTGTTTTTGTCCTTAGGATCATTTAGGTTAAGTAGTGTGTAAGCTTAGGGACTGATAACCTTCGCAGTTAAGTCCCATAAGATTTCACATACATTTCAACATTTTGCTCGCTGAGTATATACGCAGGTGGAGATTCTTCGTATTTGCGTGCAATTCTTGAACATTTTGAGGATGAAGTCGTTATCATGTCTGAATAATTGTGTTCCTTCTTGTACTACCTGTTGTGTTTTGGACTGAAATAATCAATTTATTTAGATTTCATTCCCACTGTTTAATTGATACTGGACATAACGATTCTACATACTATGCCACGAGTTCCTGTCCTTCGCAATTACAGTAGAAGTTCTGCTAGAATCATTTGGCTTTAGCTTTATTTATACAGGCTGTTTTCCCAGTCAACATTAATGCGTTCATCAGCACGATTAATTCTGGCTTCTCTCCATAATCTTTCAGTCTTCGAAGGTAATTGCATCGAGATCGTAGTTGCAGCCGGCGATATCTCAGGCCATTTGCCATTTGGGGAGCAAAATAACTGATGATGGTCGAAGTAGAGAGGATATCAAATGTAGAATGGCAATGGCAAGCGTTTCTGAACAAGAGAAATTTGTTAACATAGAGTATAGATTTAAGTGTCAGGAAGTCGTTTCTGAAAGTATTTGTATGGAGTTTAGCCATGTATGGAAGTGAAACATGGACGATAAATAGTTTAGACAAGAAGAGAATAGAAGCTTTCGAAATGTGGTGCTACAGAAGAATACTGAAGATTAGATGGGTAGATAATATAACTAATGAGGAGGTATTGAATAGGATTGGGGAGAAGAGAAGTTTGTGGCACTACTTGATTAGAAGAAGCGATCGGTTGATAGGACATGTTCTAAGGCATCAAGGGATCACCAATTTAGTATTGGAGGGCAGTGTGGAGGGTAAAAATCGTAGAGGGAGACCAAGAGATGAATACACTAAACAGATTCAGAAGGATGTAGGTTGCAGTAGGTACTGGGAGATGAAGAAGCTTGCACAGGATAGAGTAGCATGGAGAGCTGCATCAAACCAGTCTCAGGACTGAAGACCACAACAACAACACATAAATTTTATGTCGCAGCTTCCACTCAGTTCTCCTATACGGCCGGCCGAAGTGGCCGTGCGGTTAAAGGCGCTGCAGTCTGGAACCGCCAGACCGCTACGGTCGCAGGTTCGAATCCTGCCTCGGGCATGGATGTTTGTGATGTCCTTAGGTTAGTTAGGTTTAACTAGTTCTAAGTTCTAGGGGACTAATGACCTCAGCAGTTGAGTTCCATAGTGGTCAGAGCCATTTGAACCATTTTTTTCTCCTATACGTCTATACTGCCCTGTACAACATATTCCTTTACCAAGCATACTGCACTTCTAAAGTTTTTCTTGTAACTTTGTATGTAATGTTTATTTTTCTTCATTCTTCATTGTAGATGTAAATCACTAATTCAAATTGTGAACGGGCGTGCTAGTGGTCTTGCGATCCTCTTCCTGTCAAATTATGGCAGTACTTTTGCCACTCTGATTTAGTGCTACGAAATATTCGTGTATGACTAGCGATACTGTGTGCTCTGCATTGCATGGGAGTGAAAGCGATCATGATGAATCTGGATAGGAATAAACTGCATCCAGTTGGTCTGTTGCTGTCGAAGAAAGTTAAATCAGCAATCAAAGTACGAAATGAAGACATAATAAAAGGAATAATAGAAAGAAAAGCCGATGAAACGTTCCTACCTGAAGAACCACGTTGACAGTGCTTAACAGAATTGACCTCCGTTTTTCAGGATACTATTCTCTAATCATCGTATTGTTGGCAACCTGTGGCGTTCATTAAAAACATAAAAAAAAACGTACTGGACGCACTGTCGTCGTCTTATGTAAAACAGTCCAAAAATAGTTCGCTTTACGCACCGCACAGATAGTTATACCCTTTTCTGGGTACCAGGAGTAGCCACTTAACACTTCCGCTGATTTCCGAACTTAGTTGTGAGATTACTCCTGGAAGAAGCGGACACGTCCATCTATGGGGTTGCGATGCATGAAATCGACAGTTTTATGTAAGACGATGATCCTTAGTCAAATATGATTTTCCATTTTACTTTATTTAAAACCCCGCAAACTGTCAAAAACATGATGATTTGATAGCCTTGTCCTTTTGAATGTGTAACTTTCGTATGATCTTAAAGAGGTTAAATGCAAATAATTATTAATCATGAAGTATAATACAACTTCTCTAGATTCGAGTAATGGATATCATTACAGTAGGTAGAGGTTTATGAGAACTGCTGGGGCAACTAGTAAATTTTAATTTGTCTCTTGAAGGAACTTCGCGGTGATAAGAATTGCAGGGACACTAACGGAACAGAATATGGAATGCAGATTTTAGAACCTGCTGCTGGACGCGATTACGTAGAGATGAGAATAATTTAAGAGATAGGAAGCCAGGCATATGGAGGAAAGTATGATGATCTAAAAACAAAACAGACTGTCGTATTTAAAATTATATTTCTTGTTAGCCATTCTGCCTTCGTCAAGTTGCTTCCCCTTCTAGTTATATAAGTCGTTCTCTAACACCTATGCTGTCAAGCCACCCAATTAAAGCTACTGATAGAAGTGTAACGGTTCGTTTGTGATGCAACCGCTACGAAAAGGTAAAGAACCCTTCGCATTTTCTATGGAGGTAGAGCAACTGCTCTCCCATCTGAATGATGTGGGTTCGATGCGCTGGCGGGGACTACAGGACCTATCGGAAGTGAAGGTGGTTACAGGAATAGGGAGTTTAGGAAATCTGCTTATAATTAGGCGAGCTAGAGCAGATACAGGTGTGCGTATCTGTTTAGTGGGTGCAGCTTCTGCGCCTCTTCGTCCCTGAAGGTCAAGCATGCTGTTCTGTGAGGAAATGCGCTAAGAAGGCACTGCGTGAGGCTGGAGACTGCCAGGCGCAGATAGCATAGGCTGGGGTCACTGCACTTTGCACAGACAGCGGCGGCTAGGTGAAGGGCTCTCTGGATACCATGGGTAGCCCGACACCGTCGAACCTCGTGCTCCAAAGATCGTGACTGACAGCCAACTGGAGGAGGCCTCCTTTCCAGAAACACAAGTCCACGGTTCGCGGCCGCCAACCTCTTCGCTAAACCCTTGGCAGTTGGTGACGAGCTATTTGTACTAGCGTCATAGCGCGGAGAAATTTTGCTATCTGGTGGTGATGGCATGAACAGACGGTTCACGCAATCTTGCGGCAACATGTCCTACTGAACTCTTGCGACATATTGACGTAACGTGAGCGGGAGCTTACAGTCGACGGCGCCAGCAGCTGTGTGTCTACGCCAGCAGCTGTGGCTGAGCGGTTCTAGGCGCTTCAGTCCGGAACCGCGCGACTGCTACGGTCGCAGGCTCGAATTCTGCCTCGGGCATGGATGTGTATGATCTTAGGATAGTTAGATTTAAGTAGTTCTAAGTTCTAGGGGACTGATGACCTCAGATGTCAAGTCCCACAGTGCTCAGAGCCATTTCTTGTGTGCCTACGGGACAGTAAATAAATGGGTGGGCCCTGAAATTTCTAGATTTAAATTCCTTGGCAACAACGTACTGCAACCGCAATGCAACAGAAGATTTACGACTGTACGTAAGGACACGTGAACTAAGCAGGAACGACAAGTTAACATGCCTGGATGATTGTAGTTTTCAACACGTCAGTAGGTAGGTGCGACACAGTAGTGATGGCCGATTTACTGTTAAGTTATAGTACTTTATAACAAACTATGATTGACGGTAACTTCTAAAATTAGAGGAACTTGTGATGTTAGGGGCAACTTTATTCTCAATAATGTTTATGCCAATTTTCGAATATGAAATATGTTATTCCGTAACAACCGAATGCTTTAGCACCCTGTCTAAGTTCCGTGTGGTTCAAAGTAGGTATATTACTAAATAGTAATTTTGCATGTTGTGCTAGAAAGATTAATTCATCCATAAATTTCACGATAAATTACGAAACACAACTTTGTTTTCATTTTTTCTTGTAACTGATGAATTATCATTTATATCAAATGCCACAGCACACATTTACTTTAGTACTTAATTTATGTGAAGCTTTTGACGTGGCATAGTTAAAATACTATTTCATTTATTTTCATCATTATCAAACAACATTTTGTTTCTATTACAAAAATGGTTCAAATGGCTCTGAGCACTATGGGACTTAACTTCTAAGGTCATCAGTCCCCTAGAACTTAGAACTAATTAAACCTAACTAACCTAAGAACATCACACACATCCATGCCCGAGGCAGGATGCGAACCGGCGACCGTAGCGGTCGCGCGGTTCCAGACTCAAGCGCTTAGAACCGCTCGGCCACCAGGGCCGGCTTCTATTACGTTTCGAAGAAGTTTTCATTCATAGGGAAATATTATTTCATTCAAATCTGTGTCTATCATTAAAAGCTGAACTTATACTGTTAGTTAATTTGAGTGGCAAAACGTTAGAGATACGTCTAGAAGTGATTGTGTCGTGCATATACGATGAAATTCGCGCTAAACGCGTCATTTATATTCCACCAGTTTAGTTCATTACTTTAGGGCAGTCTCTATTTGTAATCTTTGATGAGGCACTGCACAAGTAGTCTGTGTCTGAACATTACGACGAAGTGCATATGAAAATGTTTCTGAGGTATGTTAAAATGTAGTTTATGAAGTTTCTGATTAGTGAACTATAAAATAAAGTGTTAATATCAAGAATACTGCATTAACAATCAGTTTTATCAGAAAAGAACGGACCACTTATATTTTTGTAAAGTTTTTGCGGTTGAAGCCACAATTGGATGCTGACGTCTTATTCAAGACAAGTAGTAGCAATATAATATCCTTCCTTGGAACAATACAATATATACTTCGAAATTAGTATCATTAGATTGCAATAAGTAATAACATTTCCGAGGGGGACTTTATAGCTTTAAAAGTGCACGGGGAAAACGTAAAGACAAAGTTCAAATGGCTCTGAGCACTATGGGACTTAACTTCTGAGGTCATGAGTCCCCTAGAACTCAGAACTACTTAAACCTAACTAACCTAAGGACATCACACACATCCATGCCCGAGGCAGGATTCGAACCTACGACCGTAGTGGTCGCGCGGTTCCAGACTGTAGCGCCTAGTACCGTAAAGACAAAGTCAGTACGTTAGTCGTGTGCCTGAAAACTCGCTCCGGAAATGAAATATTGCGACCAGGATCGTCATATTATTTTGATCGACCCGTGTGAAGCACTTCCGAAATTTAGAGAGACGCTACCCCGCCTGCTCCGTCCTTCACCCAGGGACAACACACCCTGCTGGCTCGTACCAAAAGGGTGGAAACTGGTGGGAGCCAGCGCCGGCATTGTGTGGGGCCGTGCCTACACTGGAAGCCACTCTACCTCACGCTGCGCTCCGGCTCCCCAACTCGATGGACCAGCACCCTGGGGTCGCAAGAGTACTGCCGCGACCCGACCGTCTGCGCGTGCGACCGTTTAAAATACATGTCACTACCTTTTCTAACCCTCAAGTATAACAGAAATAACGACAACGTTACTCTTAACTGCAATTATTTGTCAGGACATATTAATTACATTCCAGGTACAATATATCAGACAGGAATAATTTCCTGTCTCCCTTCTTCGACATTCCTATAGTATTCATAACATGTAAGCTTTCGCGGCCGACGTCTTCATCAATTAAAACTTCCGGGCTGAATTGCCGTGGTCCATATGTAAAATTTCTTCTCCTTCCTGACGCTTCGTTGCCTACTGCGGGCAACATCTTCCGAGGTGAGTCGGCGACTGGCTGCTAGGCGCTGGAGGCCCCGCTTATATAGAGCGCTTAGACGGTGCCACAACTCGTCACGTTCTTTCGACTTTAAAACTATCTCTGACTAGTGCCATCTCTCTCGATTACGGATAATCGATTGTCACTTCGTTGGTGCCAGGTCGACCGCTATATTTTGTCTAGTTTTAATCCTTCATCTTTTTTATTTAAATTACTTCTACATCAACATCTACATTTATACTCCGCAAGCCACCCAACGGTGTGTGGCGGAGGGCACTTTACGTGCCACTGTCCTTACCTCCCTTTTCTGTTCCAGTCGCGTATGGTTCGCGGGAAGAACGACTGTCTGAAAGCCTCCGTGCGCGCTCGAATCTCTCTAATTTTACATTCGTGATCTCCTCGGGAGGTATAAGTAGGGGGAAGCAATATATTCGATACCTCATCCAGAAACGCACCCTCACGAAATCTGGCGAGCAAGCTACACCGCGATGCAGAGCTCCTCTCTTGCAGAGTCTGCCACTTGAGTTTGCTAAAAATCTCCGTGACGCTATCACGGTTACCAAATAACCCTGTGACGAAACGCGCCGCGCTTCTTTGGATCTTCTCTATCTCTTCCGTCAACCCGATCTGCTACGGATCCCACACTGATGAGCAATACTCAAGTATAGGTCGAACGAGTGTTTTGTAAGCCACCTCCTTTGTTGATGGACTACATTTTCTAAGGACTCTCCCAATGAATCTCAACCTGGTACCCGCCTTATCAACAATTAATTTTATATGATCATTCCACTTCAAATCATTCCGCACGCATACTCCCATATATTTTACAGAAGTAACTGCTGCCAGTGTTTGTTCCGCTATCATGTAATCATGCAATAAAGGATCCTTCTTTCTATGTATTCGCAATACATTGCATTTGTCTATGTTTAGGGTCAGTTGCCACTCCCTGCACCAAGTGCCTATCCGCTGCAGATCTTCCTGAATTTCGCTACAATTTTCTAATGCTGCAACTTCTCTGTATACTACAGCATCATCCGCGAAAAGCCGCATGGAACTTCCGACACTATCTACTAGGTCATTTATATATATTGTGAAAAGTAATGGTCCCATAACACTCCCCTGTGGCACGCCAGAGGTTACTTTAACGTCTGTAGACGTGTCTCCATTGATAACAACATGCTGTGTTCTGTTTGCTAAAAATTCTTTAATCCAGCCACACAGCTGGTCTGATATTCCGTAGGCTCTTACTTTGTTTATCAGGCGACAGTGCGAACTGTATCGAACGCCTTCCGGAAGTCAAGGAAAATAGCATCTACCTGGGAGCCTGTATCTAATATTTTCTGGGTCTCATGAACAAATAAAGCGAGTTGGGTCTCACACGATCGTTGTTTCCGGAATCCATGTTGATTCCTACAGAGTAGATTCTGGGTTTCCGAAAACGACATGATACTCTAGCAAAAAACATGTTCCAAAATTCTATAACAGATTGACGTCAGAGATATACGGCTATAGTTTTGCGCATCTGCTCGACGACCCTTCTTGAATACTGGGACTACCTGTGCTCTTTTCCAATCATTTGGAACCTTCCGTTCCTCTAGAGACTTGCGGTACACGGCTGTTAGATGGGGGGCAAGTTCTTTCGCGTACTCTGTGTAGAATCGAATTGGTATCCCGTCAGGTCCAGTGGACTTTCCTCTGTTGAGTGATTCCTGTTGCTTTTCTATTCCTTGGACACTTATTTCGATGTCAGCCATTTTTTCTTCTGTGCGTGGATTTAGAGAAGGAACTGCAGTGCGGTCATCCTCTGTGAAACAGCTTTGGAAAAAGGTGTTTAGTATTTCAGCTTTACGCGTGCTTGTAGATCTCTATAGCTTCTCTATACATGCGAGTATAATAATGTGAGGTCCTAGCTATCACGTTTGTGTCTCTAAATTTTATTTCATGGTCACCGTCTTTGAAAACGTGTTCCGCTACAGCTGATTTGTCAACTTGTCCCAATCTACAGTTCCTTTTGTGTTCCGTTAGGCGGGTATTAACACTCCTTTTAGTTGTTCCAATATAAACCATGCCACAGCTACACAGAACTTTATACACACCTGGGGTGGCTAAGGGGTGTCGTGCGTCTTTCACCGATCTTAAACTTTCACTAATTTTCTTGGTAGGTCGGAAGATTGTCTCCACTTAAAACTTGGCCAAAACTTTCTCAATGCGGTCCGTGATGTTATGAATAAATGGAAGAAAAACATTTCCAGCCGACGGCTGTTGTTGTGTATTTTCGGACTCTTTTCTTCTAGGGTGGAGTGCTCGATCTATCTCGTTGTCAGTGTACCTATTTCTCTTGAAGGCCGTTCGCAAATGGCTTAATTCATCTTACAAATAAATTGGCTCACAGATGTTATTAGCCATTTCCACTAAAGATTTTATGACTCCTCTCTTCTGCCTAGGATGGTGATTCGAATCCTTATGTAGGTAACGATCGGCGTGTGTGTGTGTGTGTGTGTGTGTGTGTGTGTGTGTGTGTGTGTGTGTCTTTCCTACATACCTTGTGCCCTAAAGTCCCATTTGCCCGTTTAATAACCAATACATCCAAAAAATTTAGTTGCCCATTACTCTCTTTCTCCATGGTGAATTGTATCTTTGGATGGAAACTGTTTGTGCAACAAAAAATCACTTAGTTCCTCTTCAGCATGATTCCATATCACAAAGGTGTCATCCACGTATCGATACCATTTCAAAGGACTCTTTTTTTCAAAGACGGTGATCACGAAATAAAATTTACTGAGACAAACGTGATAGTTAGGACCTTACACTATTACACCCGCATGTATAGAGTAGCTGTAGAGGTCTACAAGCACGAAAATAATTTTAATAAAAAAGAAGAAGGATTAAAACTAGACGAGATATGGCGGTCGACTTGGCACCAACGAATTGACAATCGATTACCTGTAATCGAGAGAGATGGCACTAGCCAGAGATAGTTTTAAAGTCGAAAGCACGTGATTTTATCAAAATCGATTTAATTCGGTTCATGCTTAGTCTTATATGCCTGGTAAACAAATTAGGAGAATACCGAGTACCTCATTATATATGCGATGAGACTGAAGACTCCTAGCAAGATAAGCAAGTCGATGAAGCGTCTTAAGTAAAGAAAGCGTTCTGCACATTACAGCGCTTGGTAACAGAGAAAGAAATTGAGTGTTGATGATATCGGCCCGAACGAGCTACTAAATGAAGAAAAACCTGCACATTATTAGACACTGGTGCAAATATTAAAAGCTGACATGCAAAATAAAGAAATGTCACGTAGTGCGCGTAAATGATTTGTGTCATATGACTAAGCGATCCGCAACTAGTCACGGTAATCATTCACAAACATCAAGTATTTAGCAACGTCTGTTCGGAGCGATTTATAGATAGATAGACCCGAAATAAGCTGATGTTACAAAATAGAGAGAGCCCACGTTTCAAAATGAGAGAATAAACATCGTACATCGTCCAACTTACATTTTACGTAATGACCACTGCACTTAAAAATTACAGAAATTTCGGCTCATGCTTAGAGGAAATGACAATCATTCTTCACGGTTACCAGGATGTGAGGAAATCTAGTTGATATGGTGTGTGCCTTTCATAAGACATACGCGAGAGTTTGCAGACTGCTGGTGTTGATGTTCTCAGTGGAGAAACAGTGTTAATAGCTTACAGAGTACATATTACTGTGTCAGTTGGTTTGAAACTACCTTTATAACAGAAAGTTTGTTCCGGAAAGGGGCCCGAACCGGAGACCTGTGCCTTTCGCGGGCAACTGCCCTACCTACTGAGCTATACAACGTATGACAACATTACTCCTGGCACTGTCTCTTCCACATTCCAAACTTCACAGGTGTTCTCCTCCGTAGCTTGAGGGACAAGTACCCCTGGAAGAAAAACAGTGTGTGAACTTGAAGAAATAAAACGTCCTTTAGAAAACGGTATTCCACTTGGCCCATGACTACCTCGTAAGGATGTCCTTACAAAGCTAGGGTAAAGACAGTATGTGAGGTGAATGTGACAAGGTGGTCTCCAATAAGTCTCCTCATTTTGTTTTGATTTATAGACAAGCTTCACACTAGAGGAAGGCACGAATTCTTCCAATATTCACAGTTGGTACTCATAGTCGGCGGGAATTGAGGAGGCTGAAATGGTAATTGTCTCCTACAAGCATGATATGGAAGATTTTAAAGGCAGTCCAACGATGTAAATTTTACTATTTTATTCACTCGATGAATAGTTTCCTGTATGCGCTGTAACGGTTCGTTGCACATTTTGGCATGTTTTTCACATCTTCGAAATGCCATTTTCGACAATTTTAAAATGAGTCTCGTCCAGGTACTAGTCATCGAGTGCACATAAAAGTAAAATGTGCATCATTGGACTGGGTTTTCGTTGTACTGATTAACAGAAATTTCTGACCCGCAGCGTCTCCAGCGTGCTGGAAGTTCATGTATATTTACCTAGTTCTCTATATGAAGTGTCGTGATGGTATCTTCCTTGGTAAAAGATATCAGAAGTAAAATAAACCCCCTTTCCGATATTTGGTCTGATATTAGTTGAGAGAAGCTACCACACAAAGTGAACACCAATCAGCATGCAGTATATGAAAATATAAAATTTAAATGTAGCAATAGATTAGATGAAGTTCGATGTTTGAAGCATCAACGTGATAAGGTGGCCAAAACTAGTGGATTGTTGTGTTGTGGATCATAACAGAATTACACTAAATCACATAATGTTAGACAAAGAGTTACAATAATATTAAATAGCGGAATTCGCCATAAAGACAGTAAAGACCGAATTATAGCAAGACCTCGTAAATATTGTTATGTAACAATATATGACAACGGCAGTTGCAGATGACGAAGTAAATTGAAGAGACATCGTATCTGTCGAAGAAGATGACATCTTAATCATATGGCACGACTGGAATAGTCGGATATACGTAATGGAAAATGATGGAAGAGTTTTCTCGTAGTAAGTGAAATGAGGAGGGAGAAAAAATTACAATAATTTTGTGTTGGGCATGGGTAACTAAAATGAAAACACACTTTTCCAGAAGTTGAAGTAAACTTGGAAGATTACAAGGAATCAGAGAAGGTATCACAATGTCTCTAGATCGGTAAATCGAGGACTAAGGAATCAAGTTAAGCAAGGCAAACTGGATTTCCGTAAAAATAAACAGCTACTAAAATGCAAACAGAGAAATGTTCAGACCTGAAACATCTAATGAGATATAATTTTGGAGTACAAATTTGTGAAACGTTAACTAGAGACAGTTAAAGATTACATCAAGTAATCAGTATGCTATTCAGTCAAAGAGACGAAAACATCTACTGAAGAACAAACAGAGAGATCGGCTTGGTGAACGTTACAAAACGGTGATGCACAGTAGTTGAAGGCACGGTGGAGAGAAAGTATCGTTAGAGCAGACTTAGATACGAGAGTATGATGCAGTTTATAGATGATGTGGGGTCGTGCGTTTATGAAGAGACTAGCTGACAGGAGGAAGAAATGACGAAAAGGAAGAAAGAAAGGTTGGGGATCAACACGACCAGAAAAAAACTTCATTAGTGACGAAACAATTTGAATTGTGCAAGGAAAACGGCCATGCACTTTAAAAGGAACTATCTCGCTGCTCAGCTTAAAAAGTTCAGGGAACTCACAAAAACGTCATTTTGGATGGTGGATGGAGACTGTAATGGCCGCCATCTAGAATACTGTAGGTATTAATTGTTATTAGTAACGCGTCATCTCCCTCTCTAGGGGTGTACACCAGCATTCAGACAAATTTAGAGTTCATGACCAAACCATACAGACGTGTAAGGAATATAGTATTTCAACAGAACGAAAAACCAGTCCAGCTTGGAAATAATTTATTTTTGATTCGAGTACTAGTTTAAGGCCGAGACACATTTTCAAATCAACCTACAGGGCAGAAAACCGATTTTATAATCATCCATAACACAGTTATTACCAAATTCTTAAGCAAATGCCACAGGTACAGAACATATCGTTTTAAACTTACATAACAAAGTCGACAGTGTCATTTCCGAAGATGTCGAAAAATTTATAATGTACATTACAGTACACACAAATAATTGGCAGTTTACGACGTGATCCGTTGTAGGGTAGCCGCGGGAAGGGGGGCGTCCTATCACGGTATAGAAAACCTTTTTATGGATTCAGATGTTCTCTAACCATCAAGAATACTACAGTTCATACAGTAACCGTGTAAGTCCACAATTAAATTAATACTTTTTAAAATCTGTACCAAAGAGAGTCAAATACTTAAGTCACTGACCGGTAGTACACAGCAGCGCCACATACAGAGCGTATTACAAAACAGAATGCCATGTTGGCACGTAAAAGTCGTTAAATGTAAAACCGTGCAAGTCAACTTAAAATTATTACCATTTTAAATTCTCTACCAAAAAGAGTCAGCTACTTAAAACCATTGAACAGTAAAACACAACAGGACCACATACGGCGTGTATTAATAGTTTGTATGCCATGTAGGCACATAAAAAATATTAAATCTGAACAGCAACAACAATATTAAAAAACAAAATAGGAGACCTTTTTCAATCTTTACCAAAATCAGTGAAATACTTATAATTACCACCCAGTAATACATAGTAGGGCCATATATGGCGCTTATTATAAAATTGTGTGCCACGATGTACGTAAAAACTATTAAATGTGAAACCACGCAGAAAGCAATACGAGATCTTTCAAAATATTTACCAAAAAGAGTCCAATACCTAAAACCATTGACCAGTAATACACAGCAGCCTCACATACGGTGCGTATTACAAAATTGTATGCCATGTCGGCACGTAAAAATCAGTAAGTGTGAAATCGTGCAAGCCAACAACAAAATTATTACTTTTTAAATCCATTTCCAAAAACTGTCAACTATTTAAAACCATTGAAGACTGAAACAAAATAGCACCATATACGGCGCATGTTACAAAGCTGTATGCTATGTAAGCATGTGAAAATGAACAGCTAAAGTAGTATTACATAAATGTCGTGTGAATACGGCCACCCGTCGGGTAGACCGTTCGCCGGGTACAAGTCTTTGGATTTGACGCCACTTCGGCGCCTTGCGTGTCGATGGGGATGAAATGCTGATGATCAGGACAACACAACCCCCAGTCCCTGACCTGATGAAATCTCAGACCCTGCCGGGAATCGAACCCGGATTAACATTCTGTCGCACTGACCACTCAGCAATAGGGGGCGAACTACAGTAGTATTAAACGGAAACAATAGGAGAGTAAAAATTCTCATCACTTCCGACATTCAAGAGCGTAACAATTTTTTATCACCGCAAACTTTTCAAATTCTATGCACATAAAAAAAAATTTCAGAACGTGCTCCACATAAAAACCAACATTAAACCACATGTGAACTTTTCTGAAGGCACCAAAAATCTGCTTGTCATCCAGAGGAAGACATAGCATTATAATACCATGGCGTGTAGGGTAGGAGTGTGGTTATGGGTAGGGGAGGGGATATGGTGGGAGAGGGGGGAGGGCGAGGTGGAGGGGCGCAGGAGGAGAGGCTGGGAAACAGGGAGAGGGGATAACATGAAGATGAAGGAGCCAAAAAAGGAGGAATTTAAGTGGACAGCGTGGCATGAACGTAAATACGTTATCACTGGTAATAAGAGAAAATTACTGAAAATTGGACCACGGATGACTACACGCCATTTCTTTACAATCCCGTAAACAATAACTACCATGTACAATAGATTAACCATATGTTACTCAGAAGTAATCGTACAGGTAACAGATGTTAACAGAAAGGAGCCCAAACAACTTTTCGAATAATTTAGTCATGAATACCACATAATCGACCAGTAACCGAGCCTCATGATATCCTGTACACATCATCCACAAGCAGCATAAAGACACAACTAACGCAGAAATTTTATTATCCAACCAGCAGCAGCCTATAGGTAGAACAGACAGTAGTGCATACTTAAAACAAGATCTGTATTCCTCGGTGTACCAGCAATAGGTAAATAGCAACATCGTAAGAATAGAACCACATACTGTAAACTTTTTATGAAATGAAAAAGGCAGGTGGAAGGGGTGAAGGGCGGGGGGAAACACGAGTAGCCAGCGGTAGCAAGATAGATAAAAAATCATGGAAACTGAATTCAGTACATGAAATGAACCCAGGGAGCAAAACGCCGCTACGAGAATATTAAAAAAAATCATTAGGAGGGGGAGGGTGTGGGGGTGGCGGGAATGGAGGAAGGAAATGGGGTTGAAGGAAACGGGGTCGGAGGGCGAAGCCTCGGCGTACAGGAGTGCGTGATCAAGGGATTGGTGGAATTAACAGTGGGGATGGTGGTACTGGTGAAAGAGTATAAACTATACATCATTTTGGTACAGAGCAAGGAACCGACTAATCAGAAAATCGACTTGTTCGTTCAATACTTTATCTGGCTCCATTATTTTGCTCTCAAAAATCTCAAATTCCTTCAAAATATGCAGCTGCATACCTTTCGATGGGTTACGTAAAACCTTAAGTGTATTGTCTATACTATCTACTTGATGACACTCATTTTCTAAATGCTGCCCAAACGCAGTCCTATTAAAAGGACCTACATGTTCTTAAAAGCTGGTGACAAAACTTCTACTCGTCTGTCCCATATAAAATGATCCACAGGATCCGCATTGCAACTTACATACGCCGGGTGAATTATACACTATGTGATCAAAAGTAACCGGAGACCACCAAAAGCACCTTTTTCATATCAGATGCTTTGTTCTGCTACATACTACCAGGTACTCCACATCAGCTACCTCAGTAGTCATTAGACATCGTGAGAGAGCAGAATTGGGTGCTCCGCGGAACTAACGGACATCGAAAGTGGTCAGGTGATTGGGTGTCACTTGTGTGATAGGTCTGTACGCGAGATTTCCACACTCCTAAACATCCCTAGGTTTACTGTTTCCGATGTGATAGTGATGTGTAAACTTGAAGGGAAACGTACAGCACTAAAGCGTACAGGCCGATCTCGTCTGTTGACTGACAGGGACCGCCGATAGTTGGTCGTAATGTGTAATAGGCAGACATCTATTCAGACTATCGCAAAGGATTTCCAAACTGCCTCAGGGTCCACTGCAAGTACTAGGAGGTGGGAAAACTAGGATTTCATGGTCTAGCGGTTCCTCATAAGCCACACATCACGCTGGTCAATGCCAAATGACGCCTAGATTGGTGCACAACGTTGTGTGGAGTACAACGGTACACAATGTTGCGATCCGATGGCAGGGTGTGAATATGGCGAATGCCTGTTGAATGTCATTTGCCAGTGTGTGTAGGTCCAACAGTAAAACTCGGAGGCGGTGGTGTTATGGTGTGGTCGTGTTTTCCATGGAGGGCCTTGCAGCCCTTGTTGTTTTGCGTGGCAGTATCACAGCACAGGCCTACATTGATGTTTTAAGCACTTTCTTGCTTCCCACTCTTGAAGAGCGATTCGGGGATGGCGAGTGCATCTTTCAACACGATCGAGCACCTCTTCATAATGCACGCCCTGTGGTGAAGTGGTTACACGACAACAACATCTCTGTAATGGACTGGCCTGCACAGAATCCTACAGAACACCTATGGGACGTTTTGGAACGACGACTTCGTGCCAGGCCTCACCGACCGACATCGACACCTCTCCTTAGTGCAGCACTTCGTGAAGAATTGGCTGTCTTTACCCAAGAAACGATCCAGCACCTGATTGAACGTATGCCTGCGGGAGTGGAAACTGTCATCAAGGCTAAGGGTGGGCCAGCACCATACTGAATTCCAGCATTACCGATGGAGAGCGGCACGAAATCGTAAGTCATTTTCAGCTTACTTTTGATCACATACTGTATTTGCCACCAACCCCCCCCCCCCCCCTCACACCACCCCAGTTCGCCGAGCCTATGTTTCCACCAATACCTTATTTGCCCCTCCTACGTAATCCTTCCCTGCACCTTTTTAAGAAGGAGTGGGCCAACTTTTTGGAGACTAGTCAACTATACTGCAACATCAGTTACTTTTTTATATCATCTGTCCGTGGTGGTTGCACCTGCCTATGGTTCTTGTCCAAACCGGAGACCAGCTACTGCTTATAACCATTAGCCATCGCAACCTGCTTTCTGCACGGTATCACATTTAGCGATTTTTACGTGACAATATGTCATACAGTTTTGTCATTTTACATAATTGACTGTTTTGGGTAGAGGATTTGAAAAACGTAACAATTTTAAGCTGACTAGCACGTTTTTACATTTAATAGCTTTTATGTGTCAACATGGCATATCATTTTCTAATACGCGCCTATGTGGCGCTGCTGTGTACTACCGGACAGTAACTTTAAATATTTGAATATGTTTGTTAAAAATTTTAAAAGTATTAATTTTACTGTGGACTTGTACTGTTATTGTATAAACTGTTGTACTCTTGATGGTTGGAGGAAATTTTAATAAATAAAAGGGTTTCCTATATCCTGTTAGGACGACCCCTTGCCGGGGCCACCTTACGACGGATTTAGGAGTAAATTATCAGTTATCTCTATGTACTGCAGTATACATTACACATTTTTCGACATCTTCGGAAATGGCACTGTTATTGCAAGTTTAAAACTATATGTAGTCTATCTTCGGCATATGCTTAGCAATTTGGTGATAACTGTATCATGCATGATTGCAAATTTGATTCTGTGCCGTTCAGATTGATTTCAAAATGGATCTCGGACAGAAACTACTCCTCGAATGAAAAATACTTAACAATTTGAACAGGTTTTTCGTTCTATTGATTAAAAGAAGTTGCTGACCCAATTTACCCCAGCATGCTGCAAGTTGTTATATAGTATTTACCTGGTCAAATAAAGGACAGGTATACCTCGTTAGTAGCTACTCGTACGAGATCATAGTTTTTACCAGCGACTTAGATCGATAAACGCTTCACCGATATTTTGCAGCGTCAAATTTGTATTCTGTCTTAAGCTTTCGACGTTTTTCTGCATCACCATCGTCAGGAATTTCAAGTAGCCCGCCAGGCACCTCATTAAGTCGGCCTGAATACTTCACGGAGACGTCTCGAAGTCACGGGACATCCATATGCTCCGAGAGATTATGTCGATGTCCATGACTGAGGAACACTGGTAGCTAATGATATGATTATCCGACAAAACGCACCAGAATAGCTACTTATAACAACTACTCTTTATTCACGACAGACTGTTTCGGGATTTATCACCGTTGTCAAGTACTGGCCAACACAATTATGGTCAGAATGCGCAAAATATGAATGTCATTTATTTTTACAATGTTTACAATCTAATCACGTCTAGACTGATGAGATGTCCATATTACGTCATTAGTGATCAGTCTTACAACTGTAACTGTCTTGATAAGATACGTTAATTATGGTTTGATATTGGTTTGACAGTTCAGCTCTTACGGCGATATATGTTTACTAAGATTGTGCGTATGAAAAGCGACATTACTTTATAAACTAAATTTTGTCATAATTATCTTTGGTAATTTCATATGTTACTTCTGATTTTCTGCTGATCCTAACGAAGAAAAAAATGGTAGCTATGGAGATTTCATTAGGTGGTTGGTGACTGCTGAATTCACAGTTGCCTTTCGGCATCAGTCGCAGTTTACCATGTACCATTCTGGACGTACCCTACTTAAAGTTATAGAACCCTATCTCGACTGTTTCTTTGATGACAGAGTCCCAGTAGGTGGGATAATATTTCCGTTTCATCAAATATAATCGTATGCTTGTTCATGCGGCTGTGTTCGGCAACAAAAGATTCGTGGAAATCCCGAGTGGAATGTGGCATCCGTCCACTGCACAGGGTTCTGAAATCGTTAGTATTCACTCTCTAATATAACCTCTGCCACACACACAACGTATTTCATAAACTCTTGGAACACCGAGATGGAGGCTACCTTTTACTGGACGCACCATCTATTAATTTTGTTGGGACGATAACATGATCTGATAGATCGTATTTCAGACAGAAGAACTGATTTATTTTGGAAGAATACAGTACCATTTGACCGTATATTACCATATTTTTTTCTGCTCAATCTAGATTTCGACTTTTACGCCACTATCGAGTCCAATGCTAAAAGTTCTTAGACCATCAACACGCCCTGTCTGCTGAAGAACTTTCAGCACTGTACACGATAATGGCTTAAAATTCGAAATCTATATTGTACAGAAGAAAAATACAGTAAGGTACAATTACCGGTGTATTCCTTAAAAATAGAACTTTTTCTCCCTTTCATCACTTTGTGGGGTCGCCAGCTAAAAAAAGTTTCGCAAGGGTTCGAAATTATTTGTTTAGCTTGCTGCAAGTCTCTAACACCAAACCTCCAGATGTCAGACACTCAGATCGGTACGAGATGTCGAATGTAGATAGGGTGTGAACCAAAACTCCGATTTAGTTCGTACTATGTGCTATCGTCCAGCAGAAAGGGCGTAAACGTTAATTAGAAGTAACACCAGAACTACGGAGCACAGGAAAGTGAGTAACTAACACATGTTGTTTCCGTGGGAAATTAGTAGAACGTTAGATTCTCGTACCAAGGGTTCTGCATTTAAATCCCACTGACGACAATTTTTTTACTGCGTTGTGCGTGGAAGTGTCAATGGGACAACGTGTTTATGACATGTAAAAGGGCTGTCTAGAGTTTATAGCAGCGTTCTGTTGGCAGTCTGCTTAGCTTCGTTTGTTTGAGAGTATTAATGCTATAGAGTACATTTGTAGTCTCACAGAGAATATAAGCAGTACAGAAAAATAAAGCAACAATTACGTCACACATGCAGAAGTGACAGTAATAATAATAATAATAATAATTAATAATAAACAAAATAGCTCCGAAAAGTCCTTTCAGATGTCGTGAAAACGTTCTCCCATATATCGTAAACAGCTAAAAAATATTGTCATCAGCGGCCATAGAACGCTATACCTTCTCAGCCACGCTTGATCAACACTAAGATCGCTAACAGATACTTTTCCTGCGATCCGTGAGCCGTGGCGAGCTGGTGCCAGTGTTATTTTGTTCATGTATCTTTGAGATCGATTGTGGCTGAGCTAAGGTATCTTTGCTTTTCACGTTTCTTATCTTCCGGGTTGGCGGGCAAAGGGATTTGGTTGTGAGCCTTAGAGGGGTAACCAAGGAGATCTCGTGACATTCGCTGGGAGACGAGTATCAACGGCTGCCGAACGAGCGTGATGACCGTTATAAGTTGTCGTGTGAAATTCGTCGGACGTTTCGGCGATATGGGCAGCTTGGAGATAAAAGTTCTGTGACTTCACTGGGAACAAAATTTTAAGCGAAGTGGTGAAGCTGTGGAACCCGCTCCTTCGTATTGTGTACGAGATATGAAGTAAGAGGTCGTAATTATGCTTCGTTGACCGACGCACTGAGAGGGATTTAAATTTTATTATTATGGTGAGACTGTCATAGTCGAACTTTAAGATGGTGTGGAAGAGTTATTTGAAAGTTTTCTCAGAAATTTTACTAGTGCTCTGTGTTTCTTGTAATCAAATGATTTTATGTTGGCGTTTTCAAAGCCAGCACTTTATTAATACGGCTGTCCATGGGTAAAATGCTTAATGTTAAAGTTGCGAATTTTTCAGTAGTGTAACGTGTTCCTTTACACGCTTACCCGTATGTCGAGTCAAAGGTTCTGCCGGGTGTTTGTATGTTTCAGAGGAGCCGGCCGTTGTGGCCGAGCGGTTCTAGGCGCTTCAGTCCGGAACCGCGATGCTACGGTCGCAGGTTCGAATCCTGCCTCGGGTATGGATGTGTGGGATGTCCTTTGCTTAGTTAGGTTTAAGTAGCTGTACGTCTGGGAGCTGATGACCTGAGATGTCAAGTCCCACGGTGCTCAGAGCCATTTGAACCATTTTATGTTTCAGAGTTGTTGGAATGTCTTTGTCATTCGTGCTAAAACCTGTGATTGTGCCAGAGCCTTGGCATGGAGTGAAACGTCATCCGAGGTCTACGCGTGGCAGTGTTTAAGAACCTGGCCGCTACTGGGAGTTGTTTACATACCGCCTTCCAAAGTTTTGTATTTGTCTTCCTTCCACCAAGGCGGGTTAAGCTGGTAGATATAACCTGTTCTTATACGAACCTGTTTCCTTAAATATTAACGACTGGCAACTGGCTAAACTTTAAATTGGATAGCAGCTGCTGAGTTCCTTGCGCAGCTCTTTCTAGTTGTCTTTTATTAGCACGGCTGAGCACGTGAAAAATGGTTCAAATGGCTCTGAGCACTATGGGACTTAGCATCTGAGGTCATCAGTCCCCTAGCACTTAGAACTACTTAAATCTAACTAACCTAAGGACATCACACACATCCATGCCCGAGGCAGGATTCGAACCTGCGACCGTAGCGGTCGTGCGGTTCCAGACTGGAGCGCCTAGAACCTCTCGGCCACACTGGCCGGCTGAGCACGTTTAAATTCATTTTTAAAAATCAATGTTTCTGATGTAGTTTTTGTGTTAGTGGTTCTATCATGTTATGTAATTGGATCTTAGCTTGGCACTAGTGTTGAAGTGTCATTAAGTCACCCTTTATTGGTAACTCTTTTTATTATATGTATTTTGAGGGAAATCCTATATGGGAGTTTGAATATCTGAAATTTGTCAATGATTATTTCCTAATAAGAGAAAATAAAGCGAGGGGTATTAGTGCCCGGCAATGTTTAGTTTGTAATTGGCCTTTTAATAAGTGCTTCCTTAACAGATTGAAATAGTGAGTTTATAAGGGTATTTTAGTGAAGAATATTAAGTTTGGTCATCTTAATGTAATATCTGGTTTTAAGGAGTTTGATGAAGTGGCTATGTGAAGTAATTGATAAATGCTATACTTAAGGTTTCTATAAATGGCTCGCACATTAAGTTTTTTTTTTTAACTTTCTCTTAAGGGACTGTTAATTTGAGTACTGAGTACGTTGGGTTTCTAACTGTATTTGCAAAGCTTTATCTAGTGGCTCGTCCACAATTTGTAATTGTCAAATTCCTTACAAGGCGTAAAGTCAGTAAACTGTCTTAATTATAAATTGTGACTACCAACCGTGATTCCATCCCGCTTCCTCTTTTATGATATCTAAGGTATGGTGTGTAAGTGTGGTGCCGGTCGGTGTGGACGAGCGGTTCTAGGCGCTTCAGTCCGGAACCGCGATGCTGCTACGGTCGCAGGTTCGAATCCTGCCTCGTGCATGGATGTGTGTGATGTCCTTAGGTTAGTTTGGCGTAAGTAGTTCTACGTTCTAGGGAACTGATGACCCAGAAGTTAAGTCCCATAGTGCTCAGGGCCATTTGTTCCATTTTTGTAAGTGTGGTACGAACAGGGAACTACGTAACACTCTGTAGCTCTGGTGATACTTTTAATTACCGTCTACACATATTCTACTAAACGACAGCATACAGCACTAAGTCGGTGCTTTGCTTTATTCTCGATCAACATCCAACACTCGGTACCGATCTGAGCGTCTGTTACCTGTATATTTGGATGTAAGTGCTTTCATTCTAAAATACTGCATGACTAAACTACGGGTATTCGTACGTCGTTGGATGAATCGCTTTTCCATCCCCACCTCATTGATAGGTAGGTGGTTCTTAACCAAAAAGCGATTCCCTCCAGACATTATGTGATACGTACACCATTGGTTTAGGAGAAGGCTGGAAGCAACATACACACATACATATTTAAGTGCATCCATTTTTATAACGTGTATGGATCTTAGACTTTTGAAGTGATAATGTGCTCGGATATTAAGTTACAATTGCACTTCACCGCTTTCAGAAACGCATATTGGTCAGAGGAAATTATAAAAGTCTTCATGTACCTCGAAGCCGCCTACGCACTAACCGTAAAGTCACAGAGGCGCACGAGAGACCGTGTTTCCTTGTGTTCCGGTCCGGTAACAGCAGTTGCTACAGTACGGTTAGTCAGTAGAGTACAATCTCCGCCCGCTTTGTAGCTGGCCCATTGCAAGTGGCCGACGCTCGCGGGCCCCTGAACGCGGAGTGCGGCCCGGCCGCAAGAAGCTGGGGCGGCGCACAGAGAAGGTTGCCCGCCGCCAATGTTTCAATTAGACGGCTGCAAAACAGCCGGCCGTGATTAATAGCCTCGCGGCCACGACAACAGCTTCTTGCGCGCGGTCCCGGACCCCCGCGTCTAATAGGCACTAATTATCAGCTCAGCTGTAAACAAAAGGCGCCAACTTCCGCCACCAGACGCCTCAGCCCAGGCAGCAGGAGCTTTTTGTCCTGCAAAAGCCTCTGCTCTTACACTTCTCCCCACTCCCCTAAAATTCGCAGAATCCACTGTGCCGATACGGAACACTACTCTCGATGGGAACAATTAGGGCTAACAACAGCGACTTCTGCACCGAAATCCCTGCACATGAATGATGTGACCTGTTGTAGACCTCAGTGCGAAGACGAGTCTGCTGCAGCTCTCCAGGCTGCAAGTACTCAACTCTGCGTGCTTAATGCAACCTACGTCCGTTTCATCTTGCTCACTTTATTCGTGCACTGGTCTGCCTCCACAATGTTGACCTCTCACATTTTCCTACATTTTCAAATGGACTACACTATGCAACAGAATTAAAGGAACACTTTTTCGAAACATAGTAATTCCCGTCCATACCGACGCTTGAGTTTGAAATTTGTCTGAACGGTGTGTTTAACCTTCCTCTGTAATGTGACGTCTCCCTCAGGCTCGACGACGCCTCAATTTGATAATTTATGGTAATGTCTTATGGGACCAAACTGCTGAGGTCATCGGTCCCTAAGCTTACACTCTGCTTAATTTAACTTAAATATCTTCAACATTTCGTGGCCCTATCAGCAACTGTATAAATATTAATATTAATTTTAATTTTAATAATCAACAGCCTCAGTTGCACCGTTTACCTAGAATTTACCTGGGTTTCAGTTGGGATAACACAACCTTAACAGTAACCACCGTTCAGTAACTACAGTTCAGCAGTTCCAGTACAGCACTCGTAGCTGCTGCATCGCGGTCGTGAAGTGGGGCCGTGGCAGTTTCAGATAAGTTTTTACAGTATGACGATAATTTATGGATTTGTAGTTTTAGCTTGACGATGTCCACTATGGACAAACGGTAGTTATTGTTATTCTGAAGAAGGTTGGGTTATCCCCCCTGAAACCTAGGTTATTTCTAGGTAAACGGTGCAACTGAGGCTCTTATTATTAAAATTAAAATTAATCTGACTTAAACTAAGTTACGCTAAGGACAACACAAATACCCATGCCCGAGGGAGGATTCGAACCTCCGACGGGGGGAGCCGTTCGGACCTTGACAAGGCACCTAAGACCGCTCGGCTACCCCACGCGGCGACAACGCCTCAAACAGCAAGGTGTCAGCACATGCGAAAAAATGGCCACAGCTCAAAAGTTCACGTGATGTGTAAGGTGGGGTAATGATTTCTTGTTGGCACCAAACTACGCCGCAAATCATCCTAACGCCACCGGGGATGCGTCACAAGATCGGAAGGTATTCATACCCCTCTTACCCACATTTCATCCCTTTTTTCTGACGCCATCGCGATGGAACTCAGTAGCGTGACGCCATGCGTTGAAATCCCGTGGTTTTTTTATGACAAACAGCCACCCAGAATCAACACGAAAAGCCCGCTGGGCTGGCATAAAGGGCATCAACGAACCACTCCTTTCCTTGCGGAGTTGTTCCCACACATTTCGCGAACGGAAAGGACAGTCACAGTGGGATGGGTAACAGGAAGGCGTTCTCCACAATCTTTGACGCTGCTGACACCCTTGGGCTCTTCTACCTTTCTCATCATGCTGGGGCAGCATCTTCATCGTACGTAATCGCACCAGCTTGGAGCGCAGTGCGACCGCAGTTTTTGTTCTCGTATACATCGTGGAACGACTACAGACAATTCAAAACAATTACACAAAATCTGAACGTGACCCGCAGCACCAAACGGTGCTTATGCTTTCTCAGCACCTTTATTTTGCGTCCATCGCGATCATGGGAGAGGGGGGGGGGGGTGGAGGGGGAGGGGTGTTTCCGACATTGACACATGTGTGAATAAAAGAGACTACTTCTAAATCATGTATTTTAAATGGTGATTAAGCAGATGACACTTGAATGTACTGAACAGAGTCGACGCATCCAACATCGTATGCAGGTAATATGTGATTCTGCGTACAATACCTTATGAAGATCACAGTTTTAAAATTGTCGAATCCATGGCCAAGATTTAATAAACATGTACTTTGCAACTGGTTGACGATTATTTCCAATCCACTGGAAACGAAAAGCGTGAAATTTAGGCTCGTGCAAGCCTTCATCTCTGCGTAATTCCTACAACGTGCATATATTTAAATTTACCTACGGTATTCACCCCCTGGTCTTTCTCTAAATTATTTACCGTTCACATTTACCTACATCAATAAACACATCATTCTTTTCAAATGATGTATCTTATCAACTTACCCGTCTTTAACTTATGTAGTGCCGTAACATTAATTCTATCCCACTCTGTTCAGTATGTTTTCGTTGCCTGTTCTCTGATCTAATCTCCGTCTCAGGACTATAGCGTACTGAGTTTGTTGTTAACTTCAAATTATCAGTTTCAAGACATCCTGCCCTATATCAGATTGCCTGAAAACGCAAGTCTGTCAGTTGAAAATGTGGTATTCCTATCCTGGTAATCCGCCTGCCGATATTTTAGCCTTTCATAGGTAGCATCAAAATCCAGCTGCTCTCCAGCGTACCGCTAAACGACGGATACTTATGCAGTACTATTTAAACGTAAACAAATTGGAAATTTGTGATAAGTTCCTATGGGACTAAACTGCTGAGGTCATCGGCCCCTAGGCTTACACACTAGGTAATCTAACTTAAACTAACTTACGCTAAGGACAGCACACACACACCCATGCCCGAGATAGGACTCGAACCTCCAACAGGGGAAGCAGCCTGAACAGTGGCAAGGCGCCCTAGACCGCGCGGCTACCCCCGCGGCCTAACGTAGACAAATTCCTACAGTAGATACACCTTGTTTTCTATTGATTGACTTGAGGTTCCAGGCGCATTTGATAACAGTGCATGTCGTTTCGAAATCAGTGAAGTGTATAATAAAACTGCTGCATAAAATAGGGACTGCGTGTAAGAACCATCTGTAATGATGGAAATGCTTGATCTTCATTGGTTAGTGATTTACTAAATTTGTCAGTATTCCTGTATAAAGGGAGATTTTGAAAGCTCGTGCTATCTTCCTTTTCATCCCGTTAATTGTTCGCGATTTACTGCCATATGACCCTATATTATGAACAGATAATTTCGGAAATGATGTGCGTACATTCATTTAGATTTAATCAGTTTTGTGCATATCAACGAAAATGTTTGTACGTTATTTGTATTTCACCAGATATAGTGTGTAAATATAAACCAGTAACTAGTTGTCGGAGAACGTGGGCTTTGGATGTTTCTCTATCTAAAAAAAACTTCTTGTTCCAGTGATTTTGTATGATCAATATCTTAGAATATCTTACATCGGTGTACTACAACCCCTTAGCTTACCGATATTGGGAAAAATGTATTGCATGAATATTGTGCGTACAATATACATTGCCGTTCACACAATGTTGCAACACTGGTTTTTACTAACTAAAAAGAGCATGAAACGAAATTTAATATGTCACACTGGCGAAATTAAGTTTTTCTTAATAATGTGAGATACTGTAACCACCCTATTTACTTGCACTGTACCTCAAATGGATGCGTGAACATTTTTGAAGTAGATAACTTCCTTAATTACCACGAAACTTGTTTGCGAGTTTATGGACAATGGATCAAACACTAGATGGGCTCCTCTAGAACTTTTACAAGAAGCCAGTCATATATCTGACTTACCAGTAAAACTATTTGCTGTCTTACGAAGCAGGAGGCGGCTGGTGGGTTGAACTGCACAGTTTAATTTTTTCACTTCTAGGCCAGTCATAAGTCGGACCAATCAGAGCTTCTCCTCACTACGAGACGAAACAACAGACAGCATCGACGACTCCTCGCCAACATACGAACATACAGTTTATCTTCGTAATTGATGTTGGGAATATTATACCAGTAAAACCTAGAATGTTATAGTGGAAGTAGAAATTACAATATTTAGATCCCAGGATTCAACCGCCTCGTACATTAAACTGATTACTCTCTTATGTGCTGGCCGCGTGGCATGGATGTGTGTGATGTCGTTAGGTTAGTTAGCTTTAAGTAATTCTAGGTTCCAGGGTACTGATGATGACCTCCGATGTTAAGTCCCATAGTGCTCAATGCATTTGAACCTTTTTATTTTCCTCTCTTTTCTCTTATATAGAGCCTGCCTTTGTGGCCGTGCGGTTCTAGGCGCTTCAGTCTGGCACCGCGTGACCGCTACGGTTTCAGGTTCGAATCCTGCCTCGGGCATGGATGTGTGTGATGTCCTTAGGTTAGTTAGGTTTAATTAGTTCTAAGTTCTAGGCGACTAATGACCTCAGAAGTTAAGTCGCATAGTGCTCAGAGCCATTTGAACCATTTCTCTTATGTAGATGTTCGGCATTTCATACCTAAATAAGGAAATACATAACATCGGGCAGAGTGTCGCTCTGCCAAAACACCAAAATAAACAGGGCACAGAGGAAATGCAACTGTCATTCTCTCTGTGTCGTTCACGTACTTCGAGAGTTGAGTAATTTGGAAAAATTAAACGGATTTACTAAATCAAAGGGAACTACTGCCCTTTTCCAAAAATGTGGAGACGCCGGGAGAAATAAATACAGATGTCACGCAACGCTGCAGGCTGAACTACTGTATTTGAACACGAACGGTATCTGTGCAGTGTCCTTAATACGTTGCGAATGCCAGTCGTGGTCAGAACAGAACTCCATGTAGACGTGATTGCATTATGTCAGAGTTAAATGATTTCGTACCTGGGCAAATCGTTGGTGCTCTTATGGCTGGTACTTCCGTTGCCATGGTAGCCAAAGTGTTTGGTGTTTGCTGTTTCAAGAGGCACCTTATCGAAGATCTATCCCGCTGTCAGGGAAAGTGGGAAAACAACGTCCGATAAGTCGCAACGCGCACATTGATGTGCGTTAGGCGTTTAGTAATCGTCGCGGACAGTCACTGAAGAGGGTTGTGACGAAAACTATGAGTACAATAATTCCGAAAGGTACTGGCGTTGTCAGCACCAAAACATCGCTAAGAGAGCTGGAATTCCATGACTACACTTCAGTGATGCAAGCTCCCCTAACAGGAAACGTGGGAGACGAATCCATAAAATCTGGACTAGGGTGCAGTATAATGCATTCGTTTGGTCGGATGAGTATTGTTTCATAATATTTCCAACATCTTCCCCAGGTTACGTCTCAAAAGTGAAACGTCAGGGTTCGTTAGATAATTGTTTGGGCAGCATTGTGATTTTATTCTATGGTCTACATGGATACAATCAAGCGTCGCATTACTGACGTGGATTATGTGACCATTTTTGCTTGTCAGATCCATCCCATGCAACAATGTTTGCTCCTTAACGGTGATGCTGAGTTCCAAGACAATAGCCCACATGTTCACTCAACTCTCATCGTCTAGGACTTGTTGGGTGAACCTGGGGAACATTTTTCGCATCACCTTGTCTCATACTTAGTGCTCCACTTTGGAGAGAAGGTAGTGTAATGGCGAACCATCTCTATTACCTGAACTTGCCACTATTTTACAGAAAGAAAGGTGAAAGACTCCCTTGAAAACCCTACAGGGGCTGTACGTATCCATGTGACACATCCATTCTGACGCGACTGCTAGCTATTGTGAATGCCAAAGGATTTCCTACATTTTATTTGGTAAGGTAATGTGTTGTGTTTTTTGTGTTTCTGTATTTTATCCAGCCCTTGTAGATCTGTGTACGGAGAGCGCAAAGGGAACGTTTTCTGGGTTCAGGAGTTAGAAACTGGCAGTGCAAGGCAAGAATGACAATCCACAGGATGTACCAAAAATGGATATTGGTAAGGCGCTGCGATACTCTGCAGAATGTAAGGAGGGAGAGTCCAACGTGCAGAGCGACGGAAATAGATTTCTTGGTAGCTGTTGCTCATAATCCGAATGTTACGTCCAGGAAAGATGCGAGTGCCTTTCAGCTTTGTTTCCATCTTGCGTGCAAGCTGCAACTTCTACCCGCATCATGTGACTCTTCACCAGCAGATTAACCAGCGGGATTGCAGAAGGCATATGGAATCGTGTCGATCGGTCCTGATGCGACAGGACTATTTCATAATTCATCTAGTAAATTGACAATTTCGACATTTTATCCACCACTCTAATCCTTTATCTATTTTCCTATGACCGTCCGACCCTATTTTCATTACACTACGCCATCGTCAGCGACAAATCTCTTGCTACTGCTTATCCTGCCTGCTATGTTGTTCAGATTTATTATAAATATAGGAGGTACTACACTCCTGGAAATTGAAATAAGAACACCGTGAATTCATTGTCCCAGGAAGGGGAAACTTTATTGACACATTCCTGGGGTCAGATACATCACATGATCACACTGACAGAACCACAGGCACATAGACACAGGCAACAGAGCATGCACAATGTCGGCACTAGTACAGTGTATATCCACCTTTCGCAGCAATGCAGGCTGCTATTCTCCCATGGAGACGATCGTAGAGATGCTGGATGTAGTCCTGTGGAACGGCTTGCCATGCCATTTCCACCTGGCGCCTCAGTTGGACCAGCGTTCGTGCTGGACGTGCAGACCGCGTGAGACGACGCTTCATCCAGTCCCAAACATGCTCAATGGGGGACAGATCCGGAGATCTTGCTGGCCAGGGTAGTTGACTTACACCTTCTAGAGCACGTTGGGTGGCACGGGATACATGCGGACGTGCATTGTCCTGTTGGAACAGCAAGTTCCCTTGCCGGTCTAGGAATGGTAGAACGATGGGTTCGATGACGGTTTGGATGTACCGTGCACTATTCAGTGTCCCCTCGACGATCACCAGTGGTGTACGGCCAGTGTAGGAGATCGGTCCCCACACCATGATTCCGGGTGTTGGCCCTGTGTGCCTCGGTCGTATGCAGTCCTGATTGTGGCGCTCACCTGCACGGCGCCAAACACGCATACGACCATCATTGGCACCAAGGCAGAAGCGACTCTCATCGCTGAAGACGACACGTCTCCATTCGTCCCTCCATTCACGCCTGTCGCGACACCACTGGAGGCGGGCTGCACGATGTTGGGGCGTGAGCGGAAGACGGCCTAACGGTGTGCGGGACCGTAGCCCAGCTTCATGGAGACGGTTGCGAATGGTCCTCGCCGATACCCCAGGAGCAACAGTGTCCCTAATTTGCTGGGAAGTGGCGGTGCGGTCCCCTACGGCACTGCGTAGGATCCTACGGTCTTGGCGTGCATCCGTGCGTCGCTGCGGTCCGGTCCCAGGTCGACGGGCACGTGCACCTTCCGCCGACCACTGGCGACAACATCGATGTACTGTGGAGACCTCACGCCCCACGTATTGAGCAATTCGGCGGTACGTCCACCCGGCCTCCCGCATGCCCACTATACGCCCTCGCTCAAAGTCCGTCAACTGCACATACGGTTCACGTCCACGCTGTCGCGGCATGCTACCAGTGTTAAAGACTGCGATGGAGCTCCGTATGCCACGGCAAACCGGCTGACACTGACGGCGGCGGTGCACAAATGCTGCGCAGCTAGCGCCATTCGACGGCCAACACCGCGGTTCCTGGTGTGTCCGCTGTGCCGTGCGTGTGATCATTGCTTGTACAGCCCTCTCGCAGTGTCCGGAGCAAGTATGGTGGGTCTGACACACCGGTGTCAATGTGTTCTTTTTTCCATTTCCAGGAGTGTATTACGTTTGCATTGGGAACACCTGTATGAAATTTTCGCTTCTCTAGAACAATCATCGTCCAATATAGTGAATGGTATGCTTTCGGTAGAACGTTCTTCGAGCCGACCATGCACAGAAGGTGCCAACCAAAAATTACGAACTCTCCATCGAACCAGAAGGGACATAGTGACGAGCTTTCAACGAGAACGTTCTTGCGGACTCTTGGATAACGAATGCGATTAGGCTCTGTCGCATCGGTCCAGTGACACAGTGACGATCACCTTTCACGCTTAGTGTGTTTTGGTGACGGTGCCGAAATTCAAGGTGCAGTCATTAATGTTGCAACGATACACAAGTTTTGCGACTAACTAAAAATATCGACCTCTGAGACGGTGGCCCGATATGGGAGGCGCGTAGAGTGGAAGCCATGTCCCACCTAAGGATTTACGAGATTCCCACATATTCCGGGAGGGCCGAGAAAACTACGACAGGAACGAGCGTTTTCGGAGTCCCGTAACGGCTGAAAGAAGTACGAAAATTTTCGAACGGGGATCGACGCCTGAGCATAAGGAAAACAACAGAGGGAAAGCTGTGTGCATTTTTAGAGACGATTTAGGGGTGAAAAAGGTGTGGTCATAGCTGGTCCGAAAGGGGCTGACCAATGAAACGCAGGAAACCGCTGTGCAGAGGTGCCGCGAGTTGCAGGGATGCCATACACAGAGTAGTGACAGGCGACGAGTCATGGACTTTGGAGTACCACTCCCATTCATAGAGACATACCAGTCAGTGGCACACGAAAAATTCACTTCACTTGAAGAATGCAATTGTGAATAATTCTATGAGTAAGGCAGTGCTCATTTTCTTTTTCGGCTCCAAACCTGTGATCAACAGTAAATTTGTGCCTTCCTGACAAAGAGTCAGTGTCAGTTTTTCTTAGTTACGGATCACCGTAGTAATATACTTTTTGAATGAAGTCATTGCCGCCATTGGACTTAGAATTTTTAGTATTCATTTATTTACTTATTTCACTATAGATCTGTTTTTAGGAGCAACGACGAAAAAAAGTCAGTAAATGTCAAACATGCCTGATACGTCGTCATCGAAATTCACTCTTAGAACAAAAAAGATGCATCACGGAGGATTTATACAAACGGGACAGAAATCGGTAGATGTGATTTACGTGGACAAACAAAGGAATACAATTTCAGAAGGGAAGAGGATGATATCCACAGATTGAGAAAGTATACAACACGTTGATCCCACCGAGCGAGGTGGCGCAGTGGTTAGCACACTGGACTCGCATTCGGGAGGACGACGGTTCAATCCCGTCTCCGGCCATCCTGATTTAGGTTTTCCGTGATTTCCCTAAATCGTTTCAGGCGAATGCCGAGATGGTTCCTTTGAAAGGGCACGGCCGATTTCCTTCCCAATCCTTCCCTAACCCGAGCTTGCGCTCCGTCTCTAATGACCTCGTTGTCGACGGGACGTTAAACACTAACCACCACCACCACCACGTTGATCCACATCTGGCACTGATGCTACCAGTTAGTCGGCTTTGTACTGGTCGGCAGTGTTGTTGGATGTCCTTCTTAGAGATATCGTGCAAATTTTGTGCGATTGGTGCGTTAAATCGTCAAAATACCGATCTGGTTGGAGGGTTCTGCCCATAACGCTCAAAACATTCTCAATTGGATAGAAACCCAACGACCTTGTTGGCCATGGTATGGTTTGGCAAGCACGAAGAGAAGCAGTAGAAATTGTCACCGTGTGTGGGCGAGCATTATCTTGCTGAAACGAAAGCCCAGGATAGCTTGCCTTGAAGTGTAATAAAATGGGTCGTAGAATGTCGTACCGCTGTGTGGTAAGATGCCGCGGATGACAACCAAGAGCTCCTGCTGTGAAACGAAATGGCACCCCAGGACATCACTCCTGGCGAGGTTGTATCCCACCGCTGCCCAGGAGTTCCCAGACGCGTCTGAACACTGAAGACAATTCTACTCCAGTCAATGATATTCCAGGCCGAATATAACCAACACCAGTGCAAACCGAGTTGTTGGTGTACAGAGGTAAATGGCAGTTCACACAACGTTCTCGGTCTTTACGTCCCGTCGTCCCTCTGGGTCGATCTCTACCTTCTTGACGCTAATTTCGGTAATGGAGCTATTACAACAGCATACTCTAAAAGGAACGTAATTCGTATACAGTTTGGACTTTTACTGAGTGATGAAAGTTGCCTCATTACTCCTAGAATGTCTACATCTAAATTACTCAATTTGGAAGCTGTTCGTGACTCGAATTCTGGAATATTTACTTCGCCTTCTTTGGTGAAGGAATTACGGAAGGATGTGTTTAGTGATTCTGCTCTAGCAGCTTTGTCATAAATGGTATTTCCATTGTTATCGCGCAGGGAAGGCACTGATTGTGTCTTGCCGCTGGTATAGTTTACATACGACCAGTGTCTCTTTGGATTTTGTGCCAGGTCTGGAGACAAAGTTTCATTGTGGAAACTATCACAAGCACCTCGCACTGAAACCCGCATTAAGCTTCAAGGCTCTGTAAAATATCGCCAACCTAGGAGATTTTGCGTTCGTTTGAATTTGGCATGCTTTCTTCGTTGTTTCTGCAACAGTGTTCTGACCTGTTTTGTGTAACACAGGGGAGCAGCTCCGTCGTTTGTTAAATTATTTGCTATAAATCTCTCAATCGTTCCGATACTATTTCGTTGAATTCAAGCCACATCTGGTATCCACTTACACTGTTAATTTGGAAGAAGTACAGATTATCCCACAGGGAGGCATCAAGTGATTTTTTATCTGTTTTTTTTTTAATATAAATGTTTTTCGTTTATTTTTGGAAGATTTGGGAGTTACAGTATTCAGAACTGAGTGTTCACTAATCCCTGTATCCATTTTTAATCTCGTTATTAACTCAGCAATATTGTTGTTAAGAGGCCAAGTGTGTTTTCACTACCGTTTACTATTCGATTGGGTTCATGAGCTAATTGCTCGAAATAATTTTCAGCACAATTTCTGATTATATTGTATGCGTAACCCTGGACTTGAACGTGTATTTTCGTCAACATATCGAGGCCAAATTGAAGTCACCCACAACTATAATTGTGTGCGTATTTGAAATTAGATTCACGTTTTCTCTGAACCTTTCAGCAATTGTATCTGAATTGGGAGGGCAGTAAAAGGATCCAATTATTATTTTATTCCTGCTGCCAAGAATGACCTCAACCCATACTAACAGGTACTATCTACTTTACTTTCGCTACAATATATACTTCTAATAGCAACAAACACGCCACCGCCAACTTTTATTTAGCTATCCATTCTCATAGGCCCTTTGCAAAAATTCTGCTGAACATGTCTCCAGCTTTAGATAGCTTCCAGTTCCAATAACGATTTGAAGATCAGTACTTTCTTCTAGCGCATCAACCTCTGACACTTTCCCAACAGGGCTACGACAGTTTACAGCTGTTATAGCGATGGTTCCTAGATCTGCGTTCTTCCTGTGCTAGATCAGCACCCTTCTAGATTGAAGCCCATTTCATGTTTCCCTGAGACCCTTTAACGAAAGAAACCGCGTATTCCATGTCGCACAGCCCCCGCTACCTGTGAGATAGCGTCCAGCATCTTATGGACTCCAGACCTATTTAGGGGAACCTGAAACCCCTCCACTATAAGGCGCAAGTCGAAGAATCTGTAGCCTACACGGTCGGCTCTGCACCAAAGGTCCACAATCGGTCTGAGGGCTACTCTGCAAATGGTGAGCTCTGATTTCATCCCACGCTTGTGGGCTTGACTGGCAGCTTTTAACACTTCCGTTGAAGCCGCTGGCATCCGGATAGTTCCCCTCCAGATCCAAAGCTACATATATCATTGGTACCAACGGGAGCCACCACCTGCAGTTGGCTGCGCCCTGTACTCTTCATGACGTATGGAATGACTCGCTCCACGTCTGGAATGACTGATACACACACGTAGTGGACATTGGCTTTCTTCCCTTCCTTGACAGCCATGTCTAATGGTCTCCATAACGCGCCTAACATTGGAACATCCAGATATGAATAATCCTACCCTCTGTGACTGCCCGGGTCTTGCAGGCTGACAGTTTTCTTCTAAAATAGGATCTGCAATATGAAATCGCACCGCAGACAATAGCTCCAGGTGTAGCACGCAGAGATGTTGGCTGTAGACCCTCAACTGACCTCTGTATAACCAACAACGGGCCTTAACTGGCGCCGAGGCAGATGTAGCTTTCATCAGGAAACACAACCTACCTCCATCTTCTGTGCACCTCAAGAAGCGTGGCGCAGACCTGCTTTGTTTTGACTGAATTCTTGCTTGATACCATTGAAGTTGCAAATGGCGGTAGTCTGGTGTCAGTGGAATGCATGCTACTTGGCGACTGGCTCGGAGCTGTCTTCCGAGAAACAGATTCGTAACAGATCGTTGTGTCACTGTTGTGCCATCTGCTACTCAAATTTCTCCTGGAGATACAGTACGATGTGACAAGACCACACATCGAGCATGATAGTCTTCCCACCAAGTAGTGCCACATGAGCGTCCGGAGCCCAGTCTTCTTGCGACCGTACATTCTGGTGACAACCGCCCACATTCCTACCAAATGTTTCTGCAATAACGAGCAGGAACACTCACGTTCTCTTAGCCCTATTACACGACCTCGTCAAAAGTCAATGCGGTGCTGACAATGGCGTCTATGTCGCCTGAAAGGGATTCTTCACGTCCAATCTAATGCTCACTACATTTAGTGTGCGTATTTAAAGCCAACCTGATTTGCATACTGTTAGTGGCACTCCTAATGCCGTTGGCGCCAAGTGTGAATAGACATCAGCTTTCAGATGTAGAAACATGACTACAAACATTCGTTTATGTCACACAACTCCTCACTGACGTTGTGATTCTCTTTGCGTCAGTGTATATTTTCGTCGGTGTATATTTTCGTCGGTGTATATTTTCGTCGGTGTATATTTTCGTCGGTGTATATTTTCGTCGGTGAATATTTTCGTCGGTGAATATTTTCGTCGGTGAATATTTTCGTCGGTGAATATTTTCGTCGGTGAATATTTTCGTCGGTGAATATTTTCGTCGGTGAATATTTTCGTCGGTGAACATTTTCGTCGGTGAATATTTTCGTCAGTGTATAGTTTCGTCAGGGAGACCCGTGGTCTAGGGGCAGCGTCTTTGATTCATAATCAAAAAGTCTATAGCCCCGGGTTCAATCCCCGCCACTGCCTAAATTTTGATAAATAATCAGCATTGGCAGCCGAAGACTTCCGGCATAAGAAGTCAGCCTCATTCTGCCAACGGCCTTGTCAAAGAAGGCGGAGGAGCGGATAGAGGTTCAGGGCACTCTCTCGTCCTACGGGTGGGAAATTGCCCCTAAAGGCGGAAGAACCAGCAATAATCAACGACATGAGGATGCAGAAGGCAATGGAAACCACTGCATTAAAGACACGTAACGTGTATCCACAGGACATGTGGCCTGTAATTGAAGAAGTGTCATGATGATCTCTCCATTGGCAAAAGATTCAGGAATAGTCCCCCATTCGGATCTCCGGGAGGGTACTGCCAAGGGGGAGGTTACCATGAGAAGAAGATTGAATAACCAACGAAAGGATAACGTTCTACGAGTCGGGGCGTGGAATGTCAGAAGCTTGAACGTGGTAGGGAAACTAGAAAATCTGAAAGGGGAAATGCAAAGGCTCAATCTAGATATAGTAGTGGTCAGTGAAGTGAAGTGGAAGGAAGACAAGGATTTCTGGTCAGATGAGTATCGGGTAATATCAACAGCAGCAGAAAATGGTATAACAGGTGTAGGATTCGTTATGAATAGGAAGGTAGGGCAGAGGGTGTGTTACTGTGAACAGTTCAGTGACCGGGTTGTTCTAATCAGAATCGACAGCAGACCAACACCGACAACGACGGTTCAGGTATACATGCCGACGTCGCAAGCTGAAGATGTACAGATAGAGAAAGTGTATGAGGATATTGAAAGGGTAATGCAGTATGTAACGGGGGAAGAAAATCTAATAGTCATGGGCGACTGGAATGCAGTGGTAGGGGAAGGAGTAGAACAAAAGGCTACAGGAGAATATGGGCTTGGGACTAGGAATGAGAGGCGAAAGACTAATTGAGTTCTGTAACAAGTTTCAGCTAGTAATAGCGAATACCCTGTTCAAGAGTCACAAGAGGAGGAGGAATACTTGGAAAAGGCCGGGAGATACGGGAAGATTTCAATTAGATTACATCATGGTCAGACAGAGATTCCGAAATCAGATACTGGATTGTAAGGCGTACCCAGGAGCAGATATAGACTCAGATCACAATATAGTAGTGATGAAGAGTAGCCTGAAGTTCAAGACATTAGTCAGGAAGAATCAATACGCAAATTAGTGGGATACGGAAGTACTAAGGAATGACGAGATACATTTGAAGTTCTCTAACGCTATAGATACAGCAGTAAGGAATAGCGCAGTAGGCAGTACAGTTGAAGAGGAATGAACATCTCCAAAAAGGGCCATCACAGAAGTTAGGAAGGAAAACATAGGTACAAAGAAGGTAGCTGCGAAGAAACTATGGGTAACAGAAGAAATACTTCAGTTGATTGATGAAAGGAGGAAGTACAAACATGTTCCGGGAAAATCAGGAATACAGAAATACAAGTCGCTGAGGAATGAAATAGATAGGAACTGCAGGGAAGCTAAGACGAAATGGCTGCAGGAAAAATGTGAAGACATCGAAAAAGATATGATTGTCGGAAGGACAGACTCAGCATACAGGAAAGTCAAAACAACCTTTGGTGACATTAAAAGCAACGGTGGTAACATTAAGAGTGCAACGGGAATTCCACTGTTAAATGCAGAGGAGAGAGCAGATAGGTGGAAAGAATACATTGAAAGCCTCTATGAGGGTGAAGATTTGTCTGATGTGATAGAAGAAGAAACAGGAGTTGATTTAGAAAGGGGATCCAGTATTAGAATCGGAATTTAAAAAAGCTTTGAGGGTCTTACGGTCAATAAGGCAGAAGGGATAGATAACATTCCATCAGAATTTCTAAAATCATTGGGGGAAGTGGCAACAAAACGACTATTCACGTTTGAGTGTAGAATATATGAATCTGGCGACATACCATCTGACTTTAGAAAAAGCATCATCCACACAATTTCGAAGACGGCAAGAGCTGACAAGTGCGAGAATCATCGCACAATCAGCTTAACAGCTCATGCATCGAAGCGGCTTTTTTTTTTCTTTTTTTCGGTCACCAGTCTACTGACTGGTTTGATGCGGCCCGCCACGAATTCCTTTCCTGTGCTAACCTCTTCATCTCAGAGTAGCACTTGCAACCTACGTCCTCAATTATTTGCTTGACGTATTCCAAGCTCTGTCTTCCTCTACAGTTTTTGCCCTCTACAGCTCCCTCTAGTACCATGGAAGTCATTCCTTCATGTCTTAGCAGATGTCCTATCATCCTGTCCCTCCTCCTTATCAGTGTTTTCCACATATTCCTTTCCTCTCCGATTCTGCGTAGAACCTTATCAATCCACCTAATTTTCAACATTCGTCTATAGCACCACATCTCAAATGCTTCGATTCTCTTCTGTTCCGGTTTTCCCACAATCCATGTTTCACTACCATACAATGCTGTACTCCAGACGTACATCCTCAGAAATGTCTTCCTCAAATTATGGCCGGTATTTGATATTAGTAGACTTCTCTTGTCCAGAAATGCCTTTTTTGCTATAGCGAGTCTGCTTTTGATGTCCTCCTTGCTCCGTCCGTCATTGGTTATTTTACTGCCTAGGTAGCAGATTTCCTTAACTTCATTGACTTCGTGACCATCAATCCTGATGTTAAGGTTCTCGCTGTTCTCATTTCTACTACTTCTCATTACCTTCATTAGACTGTTCATTCCGTTCAGCAGATCATTTAATTCTTCTTCACTTTCACTCAGAATAGGAATGTCATCAGCGAATCGTATCATTGATATCCTTTCACCTTGTATTTTAATTCCACTCCTGCACCTTTTTTTTATTTCCATCATTGCTTCCTCGATGTACAGATTGAAGAGTAGGGGCGAAAGGCTACAGCCTTGTCTTACACCATTCTTAATACGAGCACTTCGTTCTTGATCGTCCCCTCTTATTGTTCCCTCTTCGTTGTTGTACATATTGCATATGACCCGTCTATCTCTATACTTGCACCATTTTATATTGTCGAACGCTTTTTCCAGGTCGACAAATCCTATGAAAGTGTCTTGATTTTTCTTTAGCCTTGCTTCCATTATTAGCCGTAACGTCAGAATTGCCTCTCTCGTCCCTTTACTTTTCCTAAAGCCAAACTGATCGTCACCTAACGCATTCTCAATTTTCTTTTCCATTCTTCTGTATATTATTCTTGCAAGCAGCTTCGATGCATGAGCTGTTAAGCTGATTGTGCGATAATTCTCGCACTTGTCAGCTCTTGCCGTCTTCGGAATGTGTGGGTGATGCTTTTCCGAAAGTCAGATGGTATATCGTCAGACTCATATATTCTACACACCAACGTGAATAGTCGTTTTGTTGCCACTTCCCCCAATGATTTTAGAAATTCTGATGGAATGTTATTTATCCCGTCTGCCTTATTTGACCGTAAGTCCTCCAAAGCTCTTTAAAATCCGATTCTAATACTGGATCCCCTATCTCTTCTAAATCGACTCCTGTTTCTTCTTCTATTACATCAGACAAATCTTCACCCTCATAGAGGCTTTCAATGTATTCTTTCCACCCATCTGCTCTCTCCTCTGTATTTAACAGTGGAATTCCCGTTGCACTCTTAATGTTACCACCGTTGCTTTTAATGTCACCAAAGGTTGTTTTGACTTTCCTGTATGCTGCGTCTGTCCTTCCGACAATCATATCTTTTTCGATGTCTTCACATTTTTCCTGCAGCCATTTCGTCTTAGCTTCCCTGCAGTTCCTATTTATTCCATTCCTCAGCGACTTGTATTTCTGCATTCCTGATTTTCCCGGAACGTGTTTGTACTTACGCCTTTCATCAATCAACTGAAGTATTTCTTCTGTTACCCATGGTTTCTTCGCAGCTACCTTCTTTGTATCTATGTTTTCCTTCCCAACTTCTGTGATGGCCCTTTTCAGAGACGTCCATTCCTCTTCAACTGTACTGCCTACTGCGCTATTTATTATTGCTGTATCTATAGCGTTAGAGAACTTCAAAAGCATCTCGCCATTCCTTAGTACTTCCGTATCCCACTACTTTGGGTATTGATTCTTCCTGACTAATGTCTTGAACTTCAGGCTACTCTTCATCACTACTATATTGTGATCTGAGTCTACATCTGCTCCTAGGTACGCCTTACAATCCAGTATCTGATTTCGGAATCTTTGTCTGACCATGATGTAATCTAATTGAAATCTTCCCGTATCTCCCGGCCTTTTCCAAGTATACCTCCTCCTCTTGTGATTCTTGAACAGGGTATTCGCTATTACTAGCTGAAACTTGTTACAGAACTCAATTAGTCTTTCTCCTCTTTCATTCCTAGTCCCAAGCCCACATTCTCCTGTAACCTTTTCTTCTACTCCTTCCCCTACCACTGCATTCCACTCGCCCATGACTATTAGATTTTCGTCCCCCTTTACATACTGCATTACCCTTTCAATATCCTCATACACTTTTTCTATCTGTTCATCTTCAGCTAGCGACGTCGGCATACAGTTTCTCTATCCGTTCATCTTCAGCTTGCGACGTCGGCATACACTTTCTCTATCTGTTCATCTTCAGCTTGCGACGTCGGCATGTATACCTGAACTATCGTTGTCGGTGTTGGTCTGCTGTCGATTCTGATTAGAAGAACCCGGTCACTGAACTGTTCACAGTAACACAACCTCTGCCCTACCTTCCTATTCATAACGAATCCTACACCTGTTATACCATTTTCTGCTGCTGTTGACATTACCTGATACTCATCTGACCAGAAATCCTTGTCTTCCTTCCACTTCACTTCACTGACCCCAACTGTATCTAGATTGAGCCTTCGCATTTCCATTTTCAGATTTTCTAGTTTCCCTACCACGTTCAAGCTTCTGACATGCCACGCCCCGACTCGTAGAACGTTATCCTTCCGTTGATTATTCAATCTTTTTTTCATGGTAACCTCCCAACTGGCAGTCCCCTCCCGGAGATCCGAATGGGGCACTATTCCGGTATCTTTTGCCAATGGAGGGATCATCATGACACTTCTTCAATTACAGGCCACATGTCCTGTGGATACACGTTACGTGTCTTTAATGCA